>NC_050176.1:19030782-19330782 GCF_008315115.2 Sander lucioperca
AAGAGAGAGAGAGGTGTGAGGGTGTGTGTAGGTCACCTTGAGCATCAGTCCACACATGCTGAAGATCATGCCGAGCAGGTTCATGTAGTCCGGTGTGGGGTCCTCCAGTGTGGGATTGGACTCTGTGCTGGGAGGCTTGTACCTGCAACACCACAAACACACATTAACTAAAACAACGTAACAAGCATTTATTTAAGATCCACTGCTTCTATGTTACTAGTATTACAATATCACATTACACCCACATTCCAAAACCATAAGCATTACTCTCCTGGTATAACAGCCTTCACTTTTCTCGAAGACCACCAGATTTTGGATCCTGGCTGCAGGAATTTACTGCCATTCAGCCAAAAAAAGCATTAGTGAGGTCCAACACTGATGTTGGGAGATAAGCCAAGGTCTGGCTCTCACAGTTGGCATTCCCGTTCATCCCAAAGGAGCTGGATGAGTTTGACAGGGTTCGTACACCTTTTCCAAGGTCAAATTCAAGCACTTTCGAGGTCCATTTTAAAGCATTTTCCAGCACCTTACACCACGTGAATTACATACCAATACATAGTCAAAATTATTATTTAGTGTTTTTATCACATTAAAAGAGATAATGCTATAAACAGCCAAAAGTGTGTTTCGTAATAGCAGAAGGATCAGATATTTAAGCATTCTGTGTCAAATCAGACAAAATCCAGGAAAACAGTTGCTGCACCCTCTTAGATTTTGCTCAAAGTTTATGCTACCCTTAATGTCAGTCTTTTCACACTTTTTTTCCAAATCTAGGGCATGCTGTACAAACTTGTATTGGTTCAGTCATATTGACACGTTTGTCTTCCACCCTACAAAGTTTGGGCTGCCTATGAATAATACTTTTCATTATATTAATGTCCAAGTATTGCTTCCCAGATAATGTGATTTTCAGGCTGTAAAACTGAAGTAAATTCAAGGGCTGAAAATATGAAGACATAGGATTTGAACAGAAATATTTTACAGGCCTTGGTTTTGGGACACATTCTTGATATAGACATGGTTTTAACAAAATCTGAGACAGTGCAACAACAACAACAACAACAACAACAACAACCTGTAATTCCATTTTAACCCAGAATGGGTATATGTCATTGCCAAGACATATACATGTATCTACTGGAATAGAGCAGTGTAAATATTGCATAAGGCCATCCTCAACCTTACAGTAGGCTACTTGTATAACACTCCATCTGACACGATTTCTGTTCAGCAATCACCGATTGTTGTTATGCACTGGGCTAACGTTTGCAGGTTTTAATTTGCGTGTAGTTAACATTACAGTTACTGTGATGTAACTTTGGCTATGTTCACTGCATATTCCACAAATGAACGTGCCATAACGGACATGCAAAGAATACTAATGTAAGGTATTTTATTGTGTAACCTCTCAGTTGAGGCTTAAGAGGAAGTTACAGTAAACATAGAGCTTTTATTGTGACGGGAAAACGGAAGTGGATAAAGTCTTGTATTTTCTGACGTTTGACTGTGTCGGGGTTGAATTAAGTGAGACATGCAGTGCCGTCTTGGTTCCAGCATTGGAGCCAAATCTGGTAACTAACCCTAATCCCTAACCCTGGGAACATACTAGGGCCTAATTTTAAGAAAAATCTTAGAAATGTGGAACCATAGGGCTGTGGAAACATAGGGCCTCATTTTAAGAAAAATCTTGAAAAATGTGGGTACATAATAGGGCTGACCCCCTGAAAAAAGCCCGAGGAAATGACTTGTTAACTGACCGTCATGAGCAAAGGGCATGGCCAAATAGCAGTGACACAGAAGGAAAAACAACCCATAAGCTAAAATATGAGCTGTTTAGTGACGAAATGTTAAATCACTGACAGCCGACAACATATTAAGCAATTATCATTATTTTGTGTGTGTTTAGTGGTGTAGCTATACCGCTACATCCCACAGTTAAATCAGCTAATCGCTAATCCCTTTAAGGTATAAGACTTGGGTTAACGGTGAGCTAGTTAGCTAGCTAGCTGTTAGCTACTGTTAAACAAGCTAGTATGGTTAGCTAATTCCATCAAGAACAACTTGTTTTTATGTATGAAAGACTCACCTCAAAATCTTATTTTGTCTCCTCGGGTCTGCCATATTGTTGGTAGACATAATGTGTCACAATGCCCGTCCTGGGTGGGCTTTATTATTAATAAAACTAAACTCCGGTGATCGAAAGACAGCTGATCGGCCTTTTCATGAACGGAGAAGAAGGTGTAGTAATATCCGGTGAATGACAAAATAAAAGCGTAAAATAATCCGTAGGCAAAATGTGAAACGGGAGGAGGGCTTTTGAACTTTTATTTTGACAGGAGTATTTGATCCCAGTGTGCATTGCGCGTACTAGGAAACGAGGGGTCTATGGGTAAAATGAATGCTGGAAGCTTTTGATGGTTACAAACCAAACTGGGAAAAACGTATTAATAACACATTATTATAATTATTATTATTATATTAGCTGCACCAGGAATAACAACATGGCTCTCCCCTGAAATTGTACTCTGGTGAAACGGTTCAAGTAAGTTAAATAACGTTAACGTTAAAAAGCTGTCTGCTTCTGTCTAAATAACGTTCAAGCTAGTAGACCGACATGTGTCCCACAAACTTTCGTACTTTGGTAACTTCCATTAGTTTCCTTTAGGAAAGCTAATAAAGTGCATTCACCTACATGTGACAAGAAATAATGCTAACCTTGCTTATAGCGATATAAGTATATTTGAGACAGCTTACCCTAACCCGAATCCTAACCATAACCCTAACACATGTTAAACAGGTGGTTTAACAGGTTCATAATTAAGGACATTGTATGGGAAATTTGGGACACTAAACTGCATGTATACCGGGAAGTTTTTAGTGTGGCTCTCATGTCTGTGTGATGTGTTTCCCCCCCACACAGGTTATGTCATCATGGCGTTCCCTGAACCCAGACCTCAGGCTCCTCAGCTCCCTCAGCATCTGCTCAGGACCATAGACTGTCAGCAAGGAGCTGTCAGGGCTGTTCGCTTCAACGGTAAGAGAGAGACAACATTACATATGTATCACCCTGATGTTGAGAGACTGTTGAGATGTCGGCATAAGCAGAACAATCTGGTTTAAATCTGAATCAGATGTAATACCAAAGTAAGTTTAGACTTGCAAGGAATTTGATTTGGTGTATTTGGTGCATACAATAATCATATTAAAAAGGAGTAAACAATAAAGCAAAGTGCTGCTACAGAAAATAAGAACATAAAGACAGAATATATATATATATATATATATATATATAAGGCTTAAAAACATCTCTTCCGACTCTACCTCGGATAAACATGAAAATAAAAAATAAAAAAATAATATATATATATTTATTTTTTAATTATTATTTATTTATTTTTTATTTATCTCGAACAAGCAACACTGTTGCAAAAGAAAACAAAACAAAAAAATTAAAACAAACAATCAGAATTTACCAAAGACCAAAAAAAAATAATAAAAAGGATAAGTTTGAGAAGGAGCAGGCGGAAGCATACAGCTTATTTGGTCCTGCCCCTACTTCACCATATCATATAATTACAAAACAAATAGATATGCAAATACAGCATACAATCTTTCAGGTCTTACAATAACTTACAACAATACAACAATATACAACAATACCTTTTACATTACAATTCCATTCCTATGTTTCGGTCTATTCTTTTTCTGTATTGATCAAGTATTGATTCTTTTAATCTATTTTTGAACTGAATGATATTTTGGCTCTGTTTTGATGTCATTGTTCAGTCCATTCCATAAGGTTGCCCCAAAAAACAGAAACACACATGCTTTTAATCGCAGTTCGCACAAGAGGTTGTTTGAACACACGTTGTCCTCTTAGATGATATCCCCCGTCTCTTTCCTTAAACATTGTGCGCATGTTACGTGGCAAATTTAACTTTAAACATAAATTGTGCAGTTTTGAATGTAACAGTGTCCATACATTTCAGCAAATGTGAATTCATATATCACAATACAAAGTATGTTAAAAGACACTATGACAAATATGTACAATATAACTATTTTAGAAAGGGAAAGAAGAGGCTGTGCAGGGTGTGCAAAAGTTCACAGATTATTAAATATGTACAATGGTCAGGGATAATTGTCCAGGATGTGTGTGTGTTCATGTAACATCTAGTGAGTGACTGTGGGTGGGGAGGTTAAGAGTCTGTCAGTGGGTGTCCCGTGTCTGCATAATATAGTCTTACTGTAGTCCAGTTCAGTTAACAGCACGAGGTAAATACAGCTTGCCCATTATTGTTTTTATTGCATGCTTTTTTTGTCAAGAGTGTAAACTTTCCTTATGAGTCACGATTCATCCGTGAAATGTCATCGTCTTATACCTGCCTCTGTCTCCCTGCTTGGTCAGCTGATGGGAACTACCTGCTGTCCTGTGGCAGTGACAAATCTCTAAAGCTGTGGAGCGTGAGCCGAGGGACCCCGCTGAAGACATACAGCGGCCATGGATACGAGGTCCTGGATGCCGATGGGTGAGAGAATTGTCCCAGCCTCCTCCACAGTGTGTCAGGACGTGTGTAAGTCGGTAACATAGCATCAAAATGCGTGATACATGGGTGTAAGTGGTAAACACATTACATTGATTAGTTGTCAACTATTACTTAAATTGCCAAATATTTTTGATAATCGATCAATTGGTTTTAGTCATTTTTTTATGAAAAAAAGTCAACAAAAATATCTGGATCCAGCTTGTTAAATGTGAATATGTTCTAGTTTTCTTCTCTCCTCTGTGACAGTAAACTGAATATCTTTGAGTTGTGAACAAAACAAGACGTGTGAGGACGTCACCTTGGGGCTTTGGGAAACACTGATCGACATTTTTCACCTTGTTCTGACATTTTATAGACCAAACGGCTAATCGATTAATCGAGAAAATAATCGGCAATGAAAATAATCGTTAGTTGCAGCTCTAAAAACGTGTGCTGTAGAGATCTTCTCCCCCTGCGAGAAGTTAACAGTGTTTGTTTCTCATTGGCTCTTTCAACAGTTCCTATGACAACAGTCACCTTTGCTCCTGCAGCTCTGATAAGACCGTGATCCTGTGGGACGTCGCCACAGGCCAGGTCACACGCAAACTCAGGGGCCACGCCGGGGTCAGTCCTGCCGTTTATGTTTATGTTTCACCTGTATAGTTCCACTTTGCTTGTTCTTTTTGTGTCTCTGTACTTATGATTTATTTGTTCTTTTTGATATCCTCACTCAAATTCTCTGCTCACAGAAAGTCAACTGTGTCCAGTTCAACGAGGAGGCAACCATCATCTTGTCTGGTGAGTCTGTGAAATGCTTCCAACGCACAATACATAATTCAGTAACAATTCTGTGTTTTCTTGAATAGTGCAATGTTTTGTATTATGTGAAATATCTTGCCACTTGTTTTTGTAAGTCTCTTGGTCAGTATTCTTGTTAAATTCTAACCGACATGTCAACACTAAAACTGATCATTAACTGGTTGTAATTGTGTTTTAGTGTAAACTCATTAACTGTGTCTATTCAATTAGTGTGTGTGTGTGTGTGTGTGTGTGTGTGTGTTTTTTCTCCTCACCCAGGGTCTCTAGATGGGACGGTTCGGTGCTGGGACACCAGGTCCAGAAGATTTGAGCCCATCCAGGTTCTAGACGAGGCTCGGGACAGCGTCAGCAGCCTGAAGGTGGCACAGCACGAGCTGCTTACCGGGTCAGCACAGGAAACATAGTTTTTCTCATGAAAGCCATTACAAGACCTCTGCGTGTTGAAGTTGATCTTAAAGTGCTCACATTATGCTTTTTGGCATTTTCCCTTTCCTTTATTGTGTTATATATCTTTTTTTGTGCATGTTATAGGCTTCCAAAGTGAAAAAGCCCAAAGTCCACCCCAAAGGGACTTACCATCTCCAACAGAAAACACTGTTCACAAACTGCTCCAAACAGCTCTATTGTAGTCCAGCCTTTACTTCTGTGACGAACGTGCATCACTTTGTAACACACGATATAATGCTCGCCTAGCTGCTATCGTGGCACGCCCTCATACTCTGCTTCTGACTGGCTAGTAGTCCTTACCTAGGTACTGTGCAAGTGTGACTTCCAACAAAGATGGAACAGAAGTGTGATGTCTCACTCTGTAGCTAAAACAGAGAGCTCAACACACAGGGTGAAAAGAGGAGCTGCAGCAATGTGCAGTACAACAAAAATATGGTGTTTTCTGAAAATGAAACCATGTAAACCTATTCTGATATAACCTCTAAATACAATAATAAACCTGAAAATTAGCATAATATGAGCACTTTAAGATTTTATTGATCAAGAATCACTTATAGCCCCTGCTAATTCAAACGGCTGCCGTTTAGATTTGAACTGGAAACAAATAAAGAGACAATGTATCCGAAGTTGTACCATTCCTTTACTTACTTCTCCACCTGTTAGATTAGATTTTTAGATTTCCCTGTGGCACTATTTGAAAACAATGATCCTTGTGTTTAGGTCGGTGGATGGCAGAGTGAGGCGCTACGACCTGAGAATGGGACAGCTGCATGTTGACTTCATCAGCAGTTAGTAATCTTTTTCATGATACATTTTCAGCATTCATTAAGGGTGAAATTAACCATCACTGTGTGAAAACGCAGAACCCCCTTAACTATAGCTGTAACAATTCCAAATTTAAAAAAAAATAATTGTCCCAAAAATAATTGGGATTAACAATATAATTGTCTCTTTCAGTCAAATGAAAAAAAAAAAAAATTATTTTATGTATTACTTTTGCAAACAAATTAAAGTTTCCCAGAATACATCTTTTGGTTATATCACTGTCATGTGACACAGGTACACCGTCTATGAAGTAAACCACGCCTCTTTATTATTATAAAACATAAAATTGACAGTTACTATCAACAGTCATACCCCTTAGGATCTAGCTAATGTTAGCAATTCATTGCAGTTAAACAAAGAAACGACGATTATGTAAAAAAAAAAAGAAATTGCGATTGGACAATTATATAATAATTGTTCCAGGCCTACTTGTAACTTGTAACTATGTTTGTGTGTCCCAGGTCCCATCACATGTGTGTGTTTCAGTCAGGACGGTCAGTGCACGCTGAGCTCCAGTCTGGATTCAACAGTCAGACTACTGGACAAGAGCACCGGGGAAATGCTGGGAGAGTGAGTGCTGTTCAGTGTCATTCAGTGTGGTGTTGACTCCGACCTGCGGCCCTTTGCTGCATGTCATCCCCCTCTCTCTCCCCTTTCAAGTCTTCATCTGTCCTATGGAAATAAAGGCCTAAAACAATGCCCGAAAAAATAATCTTTAAAAGAAAATATAAAACATGGCACACTGTAACGTAATGCATCAGTAATCTGTTTTGTTTTAGACATTAAAGCTATAGTGCGTAGTTTCTGTCGCCCCCATGAGGAATTCTAAGTAATAACAACAAAACTGTCAGCATGTCCACATGATGCAGCCTTCTGTACTTAAATGGCCAGTATGTACTTTATTTTCTTTATTCATTGAAGCCTCTGTGTTTACAGGCTTGTGGGGTGATACGTAATGTGCTATAGGTGCCAAAAACAATCTATGTTTGGTACTGCCAATTTGTTTTGTTTTGTCATGGTTC
Source organism: Sander lucioperca (assembly GCF_008315115.2). Taxonomy (NCBI): domain Eukaryota; kingdom Metazoa; phylum Chordata; class Actinopteri; order Perciformes; family Percidae; genus Sander; species Sander lucioperca. The sequence goes on from NC_050176.1 coordinate 19,038,422, forward strand.
ATGCGTGCAGTAAACATTACACTTAGTGAGAAAAAAAATCATGATATCAATTCTAAGCTAAAACATCGTGATTCATATTTTTCATTTTTTTTTCATATTGTTTTTTGTGTTTTTTTCCCCTCAGGTATTCTGGACACAAGATGAAGGGCTATAAGCTGGACTGCTGCCTGTCGAGTAAAGACACCCACGTTCTGAGCTGCTCAGAAGACGGACACGTCTACTTCTGGGACCTGGTGGAAGTAAGTGTCTGGTTACATTTATGTCCGTAGTGCATTTAAGATAATGGGTGCTGGATATGTATGGATATGCACATATATTATCAGGACCTTTAAGCATTATATCCTGTTGATTGTGTCTATTTATATACAGAATCTATCTTCTCAGGCTCTGAGTTTTTTTTTTTGTACTTGTATGATGGTGTGGAGTAGGGTTGCACGATATTGACAAAATGTGATATTGCGATATCAATTCTGATTATTGAGATATCAATATTAATTTCAATATTTTTTAACATATGTAAAATTACAGAAGTTATGGGAAAACGCATCAAAATAGATTCATAACAAATTAAACAAGTTTTGTTTTTTACAACACAGGTTTATGTCTACTGTCATATTGGGCTGGTCCAACATGAATAAATAAATAAGGACCATGTCTACAGAACAGGACATGTTTTACTGGTTGGACAGTATAAAATAAATAAAGAGAACAGGACACAACTTTACTTTCGCTTCTCTGTTTTGTTCCGTTTTGTTGTCTCTATCTATTTCTTCACTTACACTGTCACTCTGTTGAAATATGCACACGTGGTACGCTCCATAGGGTTTGTCACGTAGTGGACCCGTGCGCTGACGTGCACTAATATGTGCAAGTGGCACGGTAACTGGCCAATGAAACAGGATCATTATAGCGTTTCAAGCTCTACATCAAACACAACTAAGCCACACAGCCAACGGACGGGACGCAGCGCTCCACAAAATCAACAAAATATTGCATACTTATCGCGACACGTTCAATATAATGCGCAATGTGATATCGCAATAACGATATTGAGTGGATATATCATGCACCCCTAGTGTGTGTCTTGTAAGCAATGTTAATAAAGTTGACTCTTTCTATTTTTTTTATCTTCCTATACATTTTATGTGATTCAACACAAAAATGAATGTAAAGTATGAAGTTATTGTCCCTCGATTATTTTTTTGTGAGGACTCTTGTTGTGGTTATTTTTATATTTGCTCTACAATGCTCTACATAATTTGTTGTGTGGATTCATTATATGCCATAAGCATTTTTACGGAAGTTAAGTGGACAGAGACGCAGACAAAAGAGGGAGCTAGTTGGCATTCAGTGCAAACTTCCACCAATACTAACCAGCACATGAACGCAGCATGATTATGTCTTAAAATCAATAATTCCCTCCTAAAATCAGACCTTTATCCACCAAAGTAGAGACAAATATGGTCCAACTTAATATTAGAAACAGATAGAAGAAGTGTACTTAAAAGCATTTGTTGTTTTTCCTCACCTCCCAGGGATCTTTGTCTTTGAAACTGCCAGTGGGGAAAGCTGTTGTCCAGTCGTTGTCCTTCCACCCCACAGAGACCTGCCTCCTCACAGCCATGGAGGGGCGCGTCCAGGTGTGGGGGGCAGAGCCCGAGGACACGGAGGAGGATGCAGTGGCCACATAGAGATGGTGAAAGTAGTCCAAAGCTACATTTGCATGCTGAGAAGATTTTTTTTCTTCTCTTTTTCCAGTAACATACAGCATCTTACTTCCACATTTAGTTATTGTGTCGGTAAACACAGGGTTAGGTTGGAAAGGAATTGGAATAATCACAAAACATGAAACTGAATCACAAAGCATCAAAGGCTCATGTGGGCAGCTTAACTTGAATAAGATCCAAACTGGATAAACTTGTAAATGTCCATGGGGGTACAAAAAAAATCCACTTTGGTCAGAAGTGAGCTACATAGATACACAGTTGATTTCAGGTGCAGCTAACTTCTTAGCCAGATTATCTGTCTTTATGGCTGTTAGCTTTCCAAAGATTTCGTTCTCTGGAGAAGGGAAGCAAATGCTAAACACATCCCAGCTGACACAAATAGTGCCAAGTTCACAGATCTAGAGTTCATGATCTCGATGTAAATCTAATTTTAGTTTATGAATGAATCATAAGAGTTAACTAAATGATCTAGGACTTGGATTTTTGTATGTGTGAAAACATATTTTTGTATAAAACCTTGAATAAACATTTTCTTGTATAAATGACACCACATCATATCATTTCTCACTTAGAAAGAAAGAAGCACTTTAATAAGCCCTCAATGGCGGAAATGTAAACTCTGTATACTAATGATACTCACACCAACACTGTTTAGTTCTGTACACGTTTATTTTTTTAGGAACTTTACACAGTGAACACAGAGATAACCACATTACAAAATAAGTTAATCAGCATGTCAAAAGAATGGCAACAAATAAATAAATAACTTATCTTACATAAATACATTTTTTTAAACTGTAGCTGGACTGTTGATGAATAAGTCTGACCTGTACAGAACTTTACTCCGTTGCGTTTGTCGGACCACAAGGTGTATTTACGCAGCTTCATACATTAATCCATTCTACTGTTAACCCCAAAAATTGCACTGAAGATTTTCAATAAATACATGTCAGCTTATTTACAAAAAAAAGTCAAGTAGCTTGAAGTAGAATGCTGTCTCTGTTCAGTTTGAGCTTTTAGACTGCTTTAAAAAAATCTTGAGAGAATCAAGATTGGGAAAAGGGCAGAATCAGTTGATATAAACAATTATTTCATTTAAGAAATAGTATTTACATTTAAAGAGCTCATTTCTAATCCCCTATATGTATTTATTGCTAACGTCAGATGAAAACTCCCTTTTCCAGAATGCAAACTGTTCATGAACTAAGAAAAGCAGCTGTAATTTTATAGCCTGACTGCTATGGGAGTAGTTTTTTTTAAAGTTTGCAAATGCCAAAAGTAATACCATTCGAAATCCTATTAAGGCCCGTTAGATCACCAGTTAAAGTCAAAACATTTATATCAAAAATGAATTTATGAGGTCTGTAGAGGAATATAGCTTAATTTTGTATTGATTTTGACATAAATAACTTCATACGTTTTAGCTTCCTCAACAGTATGTTTGGAATAAAACAGACATTTCAATGCCAGTGAACTCATTAGAATCACCTTGTCCTCACAAACCATCATACACCCCCCTCCTCCTGCAGCCGTCTACGCTCAGCCGTCTAGCCAACACAGCTGCACCCCGCGGCCAACAGCTTCTCCACCTTGTGCCAGCGGTGCGAGTTATCCAGGAAGGCCATGTCCTCGTGGTGGGTGGGCCTGCAGCAGGGCGCGTTGTGCCACAGCTCCCCAGGTGCTGGCTGAGGGAGCACCCCGCTTACCAGCAGGTTTGTGAGGGTGAGGTCGTGGTTGGATCGAGCGTGCGGACACGTCCCGCTGCAGTACTTGAAGAGGACGGTCTCGTCTGAGTCGTAGCCCAGCCCGAGGTTTCGAACCTGCAGCAGGATGGAGCGCAGGCCACACTGGGAGTCCAGAGTGGAGCGTCGTGACCGGACTGGGATCGGGATGATGGGATCAGGTGATGGCCCGGCTCCAGAAGCTTCCGTTTGGCCGTCTTCTGCAGCTGGATCTCCATTTCTCTTGTCTTCATTTAGTGACGTGTGTGGAGATGCGGTTTCTTGTTTCTGATCTGGAAAAGGCAGAAAAAGATTAATATACATCTGATGCACAAAATGTACTGGTAGGAACTTATTTAAAAAAAAATACTCCTAATTGACAGCAAAAAGCAACTAACTTCAAGCTTTACCCCAATCCAAATTGAATCACCAGTTGTTTATACTCTTAATTAAGATTTTATATATTCTAAGAGGCAGAAAACAAAGTTAAAAGTCATACACATCCAAGCCCAGACACGATATTCAACACATTGCCTTTAAAGCAAGAAAAATTTCGATTTTAACCAAAAGGTCATAGGTCACAACCTTCCCTTCAGCCAACACTTACCATTCAGTGATCTCAGCCAGTGGCCCTCTCCCCTCTGGACGCAAAACAGAACAACAAGCAGCTTCAACAGGGACCTCATCTCATCAGCTAGAGTCTGCTCTTCGTCTGCGCCGTCGCTCAAAATGAACCAGACGTGTGTTTGTATGTCTGTGAATGTCTGTGGGTGCGAGTGATGCTTAAGATGCAGACGAGTCACAACCTCCAATATATAGCCCTCGGAGATGAAGGGGGGTGAAGGGATGAGATGAGGAGGTGTATGGAGGGGAGACAGACACTAACCCGTTACTTGCCAACAGGCTATCCCACTCACCTGAGCCTGACAGGGAGCGTAGGAGGGCAGGCGGGCGCTTGACCCAGAATTTGTCCTGTTGAGATTATCTAATTGGTGTAAATCACTGGCTTATGGTTGAGTTTCCCCCAGATGTTTTTCCAGAGGATGTTGGCCCCTGGCAATATGGATTTGCCGGAGGTTTGGGGCTTCTTAAAAGCTGCTAAGGAGAGGACAATGATGTCACATTGATGATGCTGAGAACTATTTGTGACAAATGAATCAGTAGATAGGTAGCTAGACAGACACGGAGGTGGAAAGGCCAGCACGCAGCCAAGAGATACTGTCATACACAAAACTTTATCAATACACAAACACAGAAATGATCCATGTAGGAAATGTAAAGGAAAAAGTGTGGTGAAAGGTTGAAAAGGGCAGGATGAGTCATTGTGGAATGTCTAAAAACAGGCCCACGTTGCATTCTGCTTTTGTCGCTCTTCTTATCGTAAATGTTACGTCTGAGGATCGATAAAAGCAAAGCAACAAAAAAAACAAACTTTAAAAGGTTAAACGCCAAAGAAGAAAGGGAAGTCGGGTTATAATTAGAACACAACAGGGCCTGTTTCAGCAGACATTCCACAATGGGTGACTCGTCTTGAGCTGGTCCATAAATCGAGGGATTTCATCAGTAATGTGTGGCTGACATGTAGAATATGTAGAATATGCATTATGTAACGGTTATAGGGCCCAGGCAGGCAATAAATGGAATTTGGAGTTTGCAAAAAAAGTGCATTTTTGGACTCTGTCTCTGCCATCTAAGTGCAGGTCAAACACCACAGTGCACCTTATTTAGCAACTGATGTAACTGAAATATATGTAACCTGAAAAAATTTGTGAGTTGAAATTCTATCTGCCTGTTTGTCTGTCCTGCCCTACTCTATATGAGCTCAACAGTGTGGTTCTGGAAGTAAAAACCCCATTCATTTTCTCCATGATGATTATGATTATTAGCCATAAAGTCTAAGGTAGACTTACCACAAGCTACGAAATTGTGAAACAAAGTTTAATGCCCCTGTAGAAGCCACAAGTCCATATGAAATCAACCTTGTTTTAAGAAAAAAACATGTTTGTGGCCAGGTTAGCTCAGTTGGTAGAGCAGGTGCATATATATAGAGGTTTACTCTTTGACGCAGCAGCCGCGGGTTCAACTCTGACCTGCGGCCCTTTGCTGCATGTCGTTCCCCCTCTCTCTCCTTCCCATGTCTTCATTTGTCCTATGGAAATAAAGGCCTAAAATGCCCGAAAAAATAATCTTTAAAAAAAGAAAAAACATGTTTTATTCCCAGGGACATGGAGAAGTACTACACTACCCACAACCCTAAGCGTAACAGCAACGTATCTGATTGGTGGAGCTTGCTGTTCCCATGGAAATGCGAGCTGCTACCATTGAGGTCTATGATCGTTTACGTACACATTACTAGGCTGTACCTTTGCCTTTTTTTGCCGTTTTGAAAATGTTACTTTGCGCCGAATCAAATGTTTTATGGTCACTATTAATCTCGTAGCTGGTTGGCTTGGTTCCAGGCTTAAAACTCTTCAAATAAGCATTTATTGAAACGTCAATGGAGATACTGAATGGAGAAAACCCATTCCCGAACCAGAGCCGTTCAAAAAAGTGGGCCGTCGCTGTATTGGTGTTTTATCTATGTTTACAGGGAATCAAATCAATGGTCTTGGTTTCAGCTTGACCACATACATACAGTGGGTTTGAAAGGGTCTTACTGTATAAAACCAAGGATAGTACTCTGGAAATCAGGGCAGCAGCTTTTGGTACCAATTGGTATAACAACAGAACAGAGAATTTTCAGCCATGCTAGCAGCTCAGTCAGGCTGTATTTAGGTAAAGCAGTGCTTTGAGCAATGACGATGCTTACATGATCGATGATCTAAGGCAGGTATGTTGTTAACCATCTCAGTTTAGTTTGTTAGTATGCAAACACGTAACACAAAGTACAGCCAAGGCTAATGGGAATAGCATAGGCCTTTTGAACAAATTTTACTTTACTTTACTTTACAAACTTTACTTGAAGGTGTCTACATAAGAGTGACATGACACTGTCATGAACAGTGTTGGGAGTAACGCACTACAAAGTAACGCGTTACTGTAATTCCACTACTTTTAGCAGTAATGAGCATGTAACTAAATATTTTATGTAACGCAATTACAATTACTGAAATTTAAATGAGTTCGTTACTCTCTTGTGAAAAATGAACCCTTGCAGACAAGAAGAGAGATAGGCCTACTTTAGCTGCTTCTGATCTAACGTCGCAGGACGTTATGGTGGCGCAATGATAGACCAATCGAACAAGTAAGGGATAATGTAGAGCAAGGCTTTTTCACAGCCGCTGCAGTTGACACACCTGTAACGTTAAACATGTTGCAACGTAAGGTAACTAATTAGCGTTGTTGTCCCTGCGGCTGTTACTGCGTAGCGATCATAGACCGCATATAAAGATGTAGCAATAGACGCTCACCAGATCTGCTGTCATTGCTTGAATTGGAGGACAAAGTAAGAAAGTTGATCCACGTTTCCCCACTTTTTGCCACAGCTGATAAATTATCCGGACTTTAGGCTTAGGGTTAGAGTTAGGATTCATGTGTCATGACTGTGTCATGTGTTCATGACAGTGTCATGGCACTCTGATGTAGATACCTTCAAGTAAAGCGTTACCCAAAGTTTTGTCACCAACGTTGTCACAATTCATTCTGAGGTGAACATACATGTCTGTACACAATGTAATGGCAATGCATCCAATAGTCATTGAGACATTTGACCCAAAACCACAAACATGAATGTCATGGTGGCGCTACAGGAAAATTTGGGAAATGACCAGAAGGATCCATCCTCTGGTCACGATGGTTTTTCAAAGCAATCCATTAAATAGTTGTTGAGATCTTTCAGTGTGGAGTAGAGTAAGTCAAACATTATGTATATTATGAAATATTTACTACAATTGCTGGCAATTAATACAGTAATCACAACAAAGAATATTACCTCTACTGCATTTTGTTCATGCCTCCTGGCTTTACTTAGTTATATTTGGACATGAGGAGTGTGTCCAATGGGATTTTAGGTTGATTTATTATATTTAAACAGCCCCATTTCACATGTATTATAGCTCTGTTGATATAAATTACCAAGGAATCAGCCATAAATCTTGAATTAATAATGGGCCATGAAATTTACTGCCAGGAATGTCAATAATTCTTTCCAGGATAAAGGATTTTGAGACTGCACTAAATTAGACATTGAGCATTAAAAAATAGACAATGTATTTGTAATATGTTTGAGCCCCTCTCAGTTATGACCTAGTTCACTCAATATGTCTGACTCAAATGTATTATTATTAATAAAACATTTATGTTCTTTTCATCATTTATTTCAGTATGCTATATATATACATTTCCTTTTTTTTTATCAACTTTGCAAACTAGAATTGAAAAAAACGTTATTTTTTAAGACTCACAAATGGTATGTTAACAGATTTATTTTATCTCACGTGAAATGTAAAAAGCTGATTGGCTTTAACAAGCTAAGGAATGTCGATAACTGGATCACTGGACCTCTACACTATAGTCTGGGGTTGCAGTAAATACGGTAAAGGTGACGCGCCATTAAGAAAGACACAGGACCACACCCAGATGCTCTGGTAGGACCTTTTCAATAGCTTTGCTCGGACGGTATACTACAAATGTAACCCTCCATGTTTCTGCAGAAACAGAAAATCTTTGTCAACCTGCACATGCTGAAACTAGAGACCATCTTGGCAGGGGCGAGTCCAGGATTTCTTTAGTGGGGTGACACAGGGGGGGACTAATAATCAGTCAGGGGGGCATTTTATCAGATTACAGCATAGAAAATCTGCTTAGAAATATAGGAAATATTGGATAGGATAGAACAACAGAATGTAATTCTGCTAAATAAAATATCACATTCATTATTAATTTGACTTGGGGGTGGGGTGGGGCAATCATATTTCGGGGGGGGGGGCAGTGCCAACCCATGAATTGGATCACACCAGCTGCGACGCCACATTGGGCCAGGGGCATAAAGTCAGGGGACCAATAAGCCCTTCCTCACTTTCTAACCCCCTACTGCTGGTGCCCTTGCTCGGACCCCACCCATCTTCGAACTCCGCCTTCATTTCGATCTCAACTACACACCTGTAAAGCTGCATCTTGCACGGTTGTGACGCTATCATGGTGACACGGTCTGTCCTCAGACATATAAACACCTGGCAAAGCACTCAAAAACACCAATGTGGTAGTTCCCGCTACATAGGTGTCTGCAGGACCACATTTAGCTATGATGACACACACACACACACACATACACACACACACACACACACACACACACACACACACACACACACACAGACTCCCCAAAGGGAAAACAATACCTAAAAACTCTGTTTAACTCAGCTGTCACCAAGCAAGCACAATCATTCTCCGAGATCATCCATTTCCCGGTAATTTGTACGGAGAGCACGAAAGGGCAAAGGGCCTGACACATTCCTTCCACCTCTCAAAAAGACAGGAGGATGAAGGCCAAGTGAGAGATGAAAAGACAGAAAGAAAGCGGAGAAGGTGGTGGGAGAAATACAGTGGAGATAGAGCAATCCCATTGGATTACGGCCTAAACAACCAGTCTGGAATTCAGAGTTGTCAGAAGACAGGAATGGAAAGAACCCGGCATCAATTTCTATTAACATTTTTATACAGTGGTAAACCAGGCCAGATCTGAAACCTGCCTACTGCTGTTCCAAAACTAGATACCCATCACTTGAAAAAGTGTCACTTATTCTTTTCTTCTTTTTTTTAAGATTCTTTTTTGGGCATTTTGGCCTTTAATGGATAGGACAGTTGTAGATAGGAAAGTGGGGATCTGGGTGTCCTCCCCTAGGAAAATGTTGAGCGTCAAAGACTTCCTTTCCTGCATTCTGACACACTTTTATGCACCAAAATTTTTTAATTTAGCCTATGCGAAGAAAAAAAACACAGATGACAATTCAAAATATATCAAAATTATAATGGAAAGTATGTTGTTACGTGCCATTGCGCATTTTTAACTGGGTATATGGAAATCCTGGAGCTTTCTTAGTGGGTATACTGCGTATACCTGCGTATGACGTAGACTACACCACTGCACCTTTGGATGGATATTAGGCAATTTTGGCACTCCATTGTATACAACACAAACAGTTTTATAGAAGAGCAGTCATCCAGTGGCCACTGCAGCTCCACAGGAGCAGCTAAGTGTTTTGTGCCTTGTTTGATGGCACTACAGCAGTCACAGTTAAGGTAGGGCAGGACATTCGTTGTATTTTTTGAATCTACTTTCTCCCCGAGGGCCCAGATTTCCTTACAGTAACTTTGCAGCTTTTCTAACCTCTGGGCTGCTTTTCAGCTCCTTACATAAATGCCACTATTGTCTGCTTTCTAGTCCACTTTTAAATCTTTTGCGAGGCATCGTAGATCTTTAAGTGGAGCACTCTGTCTCTCCTGGCACATTCCTGTACGTTCAGCTCATTTATTTTGTTCTTCTCATGAAGCAGACATCTATTTTTATGATGTACTGCTTCCTGTATGTCTATCCCATCTATCAGAAACATTCAAATAAATCCTCTACTTGACAATTAAAACAAAATTAATTATGGTGGTTCCATGCTCTCCTGGGTTTCAGCTTATTCTATTATACTATACTATTTTATCAATTCCGAGGGAATTTTATCAACCAGAATTTACTTGTTACATTTTTAGTCCCCAAAAAAGTAGACTTAGGCCCACTGTGCCAAATCACGTAACACTCGTTTAGAAAATAAACAAAAAAATGTATGTAACCTATAAGAATGTGTCTTCATGTTGAAGCACTTAAAGATGAGGTTTAATAGAACCCAGCACAGACAGTCTGTGTGTCTGTTCACAGGCAGCCACACTGCTGGGTCTCAGGCATGACTTAATGGGCTAAATGTAGCCTCAGTTATTGCCAAAACTGATATGGAGAGGTAAAAATAGAACAGGAAAAAAATATATATAAGTATGGTTTCACTGTATGTGAAAAACGGTAAGATCTAAAGCAGGGATTTTCAACAGGGGGTCCCCAGAGTCAATGCAGGTGGGCCTCCAAATTATTGTTAATTTTTTAAGTATTTTAAAAAATTTGTCTTAACATGAATCTAACATATTATTAGCAAATATAATGATAGGCTTACTGGCCTATAGGTAAGGTAGTCACTAAGGCCATCCACAGATACAGTTCATCCTAAGGATTCACTCTGCACTCACTCTACATGTATGTTTAACAATAAAACATGATTTATAGAATCATGTCAACAATATTAGGCTATTTTAATAGCTTAGTATTCTATGCAAAAAAAAGGTATGTATAGAGATTTAGGCTGCCCTACATGTTATTGTAGGCCCAGTTTGATATGCAACTTCATTTTATAGAGTATATGTAGTAGGGGGTCCCTGCTCTGTCTCTCCTTCAGTTAAGGGGTCCTTGGCTTAAATAAACGTTGAAGACCCCTGATCTAAAGGGTAAAAAAAAGCTGGCACTGTATGAAAACTTTTTACTCTTAGAGGCCAAACAAAGCCAAATAAATGAGACAAATTAACAAAATGATGCGATAGAAACTGGTTTGTAACTAAATCTTAATCCAAAGCGATGACTTTAAACCAAAATGTTGACTCAAGTGACAGTGATTACTGTATTTCCGTGTATTAAGTTGGCAGTGTCTCATGCAGCGGTCTAATTAAGACAAATCTGAGCATTTCTTCCACATGAGGAATTCAGGGCTTTATCACTCCAATAGCCATGTAAAAAGTTCCTAAAATAGGAAATGGTTACATTCAAATTGTATAAATGCTAATTGGATGAGGTCTGCTGTGCATTCCTGAGTGACCTGGTCAGACAGTCAGTCCATATAGGGCTCGTCTGAGCTGCGCGGGGCAGGAATGCAGGGAGCAGCTTTCCTGTAACGGGAAATATTCCCGAGGATTTAGTCTCGGAATCCCAAACTTGCACGAAGCTGCTCCTGTTTACACCGTAAATCTGTTGGTCAGAGCTGAGATTGCTCCACAGTGTGTCATCGAGGCCCAATAATCGGCAGGTTTTCATTCCAGCCCGATGTGTGCAGCAGGTGATTTCACTGACAACACACACCCCTGCTTTGGTTGTGCAATAGAATATAGAATAGAATACAACAGATCTTTGTCACTGTTTTCAACAACGAAAGTTTACAGCAGTTTAGCAGCTCTCAATATCACAGTTAAATCACAGACAAACAGAAATATAAAATTGAAATAGTAAAATATAAAATAACAACAAAATGTAAAATGTAACCCTTGTGTTGTCTTCCCGTCCACCATGAACTTGTCTTTCCAGGTCAAAATTGAAAATTAACTTCTTTTGGTGCTTTTCCCGTCGTTTTTGACATTTTTTTAAACATTTTTGTCAATTTTTTCAACATTTTTATTTTTTTAATTCATGTTTAGTAAACCTAACTTATATGACATTATACCTATTTTTTTGTTAAAAAAATTATGAATTATTTTGAGTAATAGATCAGAGGATGTTGAGTGGATCACAGACTGGTGTATGTTAAATGCTATAAAATTTAATAAAACACCCAAAATTCAATGAAAGTAATCATTAATTTTACCTGCTAAGGCAGCCATGCATCCATGTTATTTTTGGGCAAATTGGTTGAAAGAAACCCTTATTTCTGATAGAAAAAAAATTAGAAAATGGGTCAAACAATTTTTTAAGATTATTTTTTGTACCCTGACAAGCCAGACCCATTACATTTGCTGCCGATTGGGTGCGTCTAGATTTCTAGGCTATATTTTTGGGGCTTTTCCGCCTTTATTTGATAGGACAGCTAGGTGAGAAAGGGGAGAGAGAGAGAGAGGGGGAAATACATGCAGGAAATCGTCACAGGTCGGATTCAAACCCTGGACCTCTGCGTCGAGGTATAAACCTCGAAGTATATGTGCGCCTGCTCTACCCACTGAGCCAACCCGGCCATGAAAACGGGTCAAATTTGACCCGAGGACAACATTACATAGTGAAATATAAAATAACAAAATATAAAATTGAAATAGTAAAATATAACAATCAAGATAAATAAACACGATGCGGTGGCACTATCTATATAATGTTATTGCACTTCTAGTTTTTGGGGTTTATTGCACACAAGTTTTTATAGAGGAAGGAGGTGGTGACAAGAGTTTGTGATTTTGACAGCCTGGGAGAAAAGGTTGTTGTTTTTCAGTCTGTTGGTTCTGTTGGCAAGTCAGTGCCATCAGCTGCAGACTCCTGGACCACGATGACATAATGTTGAGAGACATACACCACATGGTCATAAGTATGTGGACACAAAAGCAAAGTACAGAACATTCATCTATATGTGATTGTTGAACATGTAGTAAACCATGGGCATGCATCTGGTGCTCTAACAGCCTCCCGTCTTCTGGAAAGCATTTTAACCAGATTTTGGGAACCTGGCTGTTGGAATTCATTACCATTCAGCCACAAGAGTTGCTGTTTCAGTTCATTTTGGATGTGGTTGAAGTCATGGACCTGGCTTTGTGCAGTATTGAGTATTGTCATGTTGAAATATGAAGTGGCTTTACCCAAACTGTAGCCACAAAATAGGAAACACACTGTTGTCTGAAATATTATTGTGTGCTGTAGCTTTAATAATTCTATATTAATAGGAATGTAAGGGTCAATCAAAAACCATGAAAAACAGCCCCAGACCTAAAGTACAAAAATCTAAGAGGACAGGGATGTCCTCATACTTCTGACCACACGTCTAACTGTGCTGTAGATAGATATTGTAGATAGATAGATAGGGCTAATACTGTATAGCCTATAAGACAGTCAGGTGTACAGCAGACAAAGTGATATCATGGTAGGGGCCGAGAGAGACAGGCTCATGCTGAAAAGTCCATTTCTCCCCTCCCCCCCTTTGTGTGGTATTGAAGAGTTGGATGGCCCTGGGGACAAATGTGGACTGTATGTGCTGTCACAGTGACATGTAATAGGTTCAGTACCGTTAAGGGTTTGGTGAAAGCATGTTGAGAACACACATGAAGACACAGATCTGATGGTCAGTTATAGCGGTTATTCTAAAGACTCAAACAGAATGAGAAACTTCAATAGCAGACAACTGAGGAAGTCAACTGCTGTTCACAAGAGCAGTGCCCAAATTTAATAATTATTTATAATTTATACTCTTTATTGATCCCCAATGGGGAAATTACAATTTACACTATGACCTGAAATACACACTCACACTCTCTCACACACACGTCCTTTTTTGTACATGCACTAATGGAGAGATGTCAGAGTGAGTGGGCTGCGACTGCCGAACAGGCGCCCTGAGCAGTTCGGTGCCTTGCTCAAGGGCACTTTCGCAGTGCCCAGGAGGTGAACTGGCACCTCTCCAGCTACCAGTCCACCTCCGTATTTCGGTCCGTATGGGGACTTGAACCAGCGACCATACGGACCTACCTACCCTACCAACTCCCTACGGACTGAGCTACTACTTAAATACTGTTAAGACACAAAATACATTCAACAGGTTTTTATTTAAACAAACAGTCTTTGTGCATTTGTATTTTCTGACATTTCATAATACAGAATTTTCTTATCATCACAATATAGACAAGAGATACATATTTAAATATAAATTACATAAATAGAGAGAATAAATGGCTCCAGAACATCCAAAAGTCCCCCAAAAAAACCCAGGACGGAACACCAGAATTTGGTGCCAAGCGAAAATTTAATGTAGCGGTGCTACATTCAGGATTCATTTTTCCGAAACCACAAATCAAAAATAAATCAACTAAGGTGTGAGTTTAATTTTTTTTAGGTTCCAGGCCTAGGAAACCAAACTGTGTCCAAAATAAGGAACCTTTTTGTGATTTGACAGTGGTGGAATAAATGTATGCAACACCAAGACCTTCCTATAACCAAGTTAGGAATAATAATGCATCATCAATGCTCATCCTGCATTTGAAGTCTACATTGTCAGAGGTGTAGTCAGGACATTGGTAAGCTCCTGTGTGTCCACAGCGGGACTGCATAACAAGGACGTGTCCTGCATAAGGGACACCAACTCAACAGGACCAGGTGGATCCGTGTTCTTTTGTGCAGACCTTGTCAGGGATTCAGGCTGCCTGCGGTTTTTGAAAACCACCCGCTTTGTTTCGCTGTAACCGCTTAACCTGGAGGCAAGAGATCTTTTGGGTTTAGGCTTCCTGAGCTTCTTCTTCTCCGGGTCGTGGGCAACGCTGTGACGCTGGAGGCTCTGCTTCATGGTGAAGGTCTTACTGCAGCCTGGATGGGTGCAGGCGAAGGGCCGCAGCTCCTCGTGGAAGGAGCCGATGTGGCTCTGCAGGTTGAACATAGTAGTGAAAGCCCTGTCACAGCCATCCCTGGGGCATTTGAGGACCACCCGTGTCTCAGAGTGGACGTGCTGATGCTGCTGCAGGAACCAGGAGTCCCTGAACACCTTGCTGCACTGGTCGCACTTCAGAATGAGCCTGTTCTTGTGTTTGTGCTGCTCCTTCCTGTGCTTGGTGTACTCTGTCCAGGTTTTCCCCGTGAAGCCGCAGCCCTCCTCCTTGCAGGGGTAGCCTCTGTGCACCTTCTCGTGCCGCTTCAGCTTGCAGGGGAAGGCGAATCGCTTCTGGCAGCCTTCAAAAGTGCACTGGTAAGGGGGCAGCTGGGTGTGCTGCTCACACACGTGGGACTTGAGCTGCTTGTTCTTCTTGAACTCGAGCCCGCAGCCCTCAAATTTGCACACGTACTTTTTCTGCTGCTGCTGCGCGTGAACGCGGCTGACGTGCCTGGCCCGGTTCGTGTTGGTGGTGAAGGCCTCCTCGCAGCCGTCCTCGGTGCACTGAAAAGGCTTCACGCCGCTGTGGCTGAGCTCGTGTCGCGTCAGGTGGTACGGGCTACAGAACGACTTACCGCAGCCCTCGTGCTCACACGTGTACGGCTTCACTCCCGTGTGCTTACACAAATGAGCGTCCAGTTTCCACTGTTTGTTATAAGCCGCAGAGCAGCCGGCATACGAGCATATGTACCGTTTGAGCGACTCCGTTTTAGTTTCCATTTCTGCGGCATACACAAATCACAGCTACCACAGGTTGGATATATATTTTTGCTCTGCCCTATAGACTGTATATAATATACGTTAAAAGAGCTCTGACCACGTTTCCCGTCTTCTTGACACCGATACTTCCCACAATCCTCTGCAACCGTGCAACGTGACGCCACTTCCGGATCCTGGAAATTACCCATCAGTCCTCTAGTTTTACTATTCGGTCGAAGGTTGTTTTTGCAGCTACAAGAGCATTGTAAGTATTTTTTAGGTTTGTACTCTAGAGTTGATTTGACAACAGCGCATTAAAAACGATGGCATAGTTTTGTTTACAGTTGTCATTTAGCTACGCGAAGAGGAAGCTAACGTTACATAGCAAGCTAGCTGTTGCTAATGCTAGCTTCTAGCTCCGATGCGCTCCCATACTGTAAGTCACACCAAACTCCATGCAAAATTCTGTCAGTTTTAGCTAATGTTTTCATATAGCTTTTAAAAACAATGTCGACGTAAACTTCACTCACATATCAGAAACGAAGCAGACGTTTGTTAGTTAACATTGCTGGTATTCAGCAAAGTACTTTGTTGTCGTAGCTATGACGTTAACTTGTTAGTTGTATACACTTTGTTAACCAGCTCAACTAAGTTTGGAGAAGGATTGCTGTCATAACGTTATGGCTCATATTTAACGTTACACTAGTCAGGCGCTTGATGACATAGGACACATTCACTGACAGATTTTTACAATTAGTTGACAAACACTTCGTGGCTGAATTAACCTGCGCGTTTGTATGGTTTGCCGTTTTCACCAATTGTAAAAAAAAGTTAACGTTACCTTACGACAATACACCTATGCCATACCTTAGTTTCAGCTAGATGTACTAATAGACTAACAACTGAGTGTGTATAGTGTAATGGCAAAATTATATTTAAGCATGATTCTTTATATTCTTGTCTTATTTCTGTTTTACTTTGTCTCACAATGCTGAAAGTGAGTTTTTCTTATTCTCACATGTTGAAAGTAAGAGCCACAAAGTCTGGGAACGTAATGTGTACGCTGAACAGATAGGGACTACAAGGTCACCCTAAACTATCTGTTATTTCTGCCTGAATAGTTGAGACTTCTCACATAGTTGAGATAAACGGGATGTCTAGAAAGTGGTACGGAGGGGAAGTAACGTAGTGGCTCCTGAATGTCTGACTATGTTTGATTGTAAGAAATGTTGAGTCATGTTTAGAAAGGGGGGCATGTCTTTCTATCTCACTGGAGATGCATATATACTCTGTGCTTTTTGTTATTCGTTGAAGAGACCTTTCACACCAGAGCTGCATGCCTTTTGTGAACCATGTGCTTCCTGCATTTGCAAATGTAAATAAATACTCAAAGACCAAACTTTGGTTTAATCCTCAAATCGTCCTTATTTGTTTCATCTGGTGTTTTTGATACGCACTCCTGCTGCTAACAAGAAAAACTTCCACTACAATAGTTGTTTGTTTACATGTAACTGTTAGCGTATGGTGTGACTTCTCTTTTTATCAGGTTAAAAAAGGGGGAATCCATTACTAGCGTGGAGATCCAGTCGCCACAATGGTAAATCATGATATGTATAAATCACTTGTCTTTCAAGATACAAATAATCCCACATTTTTTGTGTTTTAATACCCAATTTGTACACTTCACTAACAAAGTGTCCTGTGTTGTTTTCTTGACAGGGTGAAAGAAAAGGAACAAACAAATACTACCCTCCTGATTTTGATCCAGCCAAGGTGTGTACGATCACACAGACCAGTGTCTGTCAGTCTCTTTAGTGTAACTTGAATGTGTATTGATACTGACTTATATTTTCATAATTCTTTGTCTTTAGCATGGATCCCTCAATGGCTATCATAAAACCCACGCCCTGCGGGAGAGGGCCAGGAAACTGTCCCAGGGCATCCTCATTATCAGGTTAGTGCACACATGATGATCTGATGTCTGCTGGAGATTGGAAATTATAAAAAATTAGCATTTGCAATCCAGGCAGGTACTAACATGTTGTCAGATATGTTAAATAATTTTTTTAGCGACTTCAAAAGACATATTCTTAAAAGAAAATGACAGGCACAAATGCTACAGTGCATCGTAACTACCTTTTATGTAACGTATTTAACTACCACATAAGTGTGTTGTTGAAATATGATGAAATAAGCAAATCTAGAATAACCTGATGAATATGAATGGGCATGTCTCATATACCCAATAAACTAGGGGGGGACACTTAATTCCATGATTTTAATTAAGTTTAATAAAACAGAAATGCTCAACCTTAAAAAGCATTGACCAGAAATGGTGTTTTTCCTTTACACTCGACCTAAGTGTACGTTTTAACTGTTTGACTGTTGTCCATTAAGGTTTGAGATGCCGTACAACATCTGGTGTGATGGCTGCAAAAATCACATAGGCATGGGTAAGTTGGAAGAAAAACATGACCCTTTTAGTCAGATTCAATCTCACGGTCTCATACAGTGGCTTTTCATGTCCATGACACTGATGTCCTGCTTGTACAGGGGTCCGTTACAATGCTGAGAAGAAGAAAGTGGGGAACTACTACACCACGCCAATCTACAGGTAACGTGCTGTACTGCTGACGTGAACGTCACACAGCCCCTCTTTTCCAAGGGGCGCGTCAGTGCGCTGCAATCTGGCTGCGCCGCGTTCTGCCTGCGTGGCGGTTTCGTTCCGTCCTCCGCCACGCGCCATACCACACCGGGAGCGTCTCGGAAGCGGAGCGTCTTGCCTGCCCGTCTCGCAGATTTTATTGTCTCTTAGTGCTCTTAAGTACTTGAAAGAACAATCAAGTGTTTATTAAGCTAGGATCTACCTTCCACTCCAGGCACTCCTGTGATTGAACTCCATGTCTTCTCTTTTCTGGCGTTGTCCTTATAAAAAAAAGATCTGTAATGTCTATTATGTTTTTCCACCTCCAAGATGAATCTTTCGTCGTCCATGGTGTTGTAGAGTAGACATATACAATATTGGGGCGGGGGGTCTTTTGGTAAATTGACTGGATGCTCTCAATTTTTCATTTCCTGTCTGACTGTTTGAAAATAGACCTTATCTTTAGCGGAGCGGAGAGCCGCTTCATGCACGCTTCTGGTATATGTCGCAGCTGGTGAAATATCAAACATTGACTTGAATGGCCGCAATTGCTCGCGGGGGTCACGGCGCCTCCTGCATGCAACGCAGATGTGCCTGGTGGAAAATAGTGGTACGCTGTGTGGTGCAGTTCACAGCATCTTTTTTTTTTTTTTTTTTTTTATGATTTTTTGGGCTTTTCCGCCTTTAATTTTTGACAGGACAGCTGGGTGAGAAAGGGGAGACAGAGGGGGATGACATGCAGGTAATTGTCACAGGTCGGATTCAAACCCTGGACCTCTGCGTCGAGGCATAAACCTCTCAGTATATGTGCGCCTGCTCTACCACTGAGCCAACCCGGCCACTCACGGCATCTTTTTAGACAACAGAAAATCCTCATGAACCTCTCTGACAAATGTTAAAATGCTGAATTTAAGGTATTAAGGTCATCTTTATTGCCTCCTCAATCAGGTTTAGGATGAAGTGCCATCTGTGTGTCAACTACATCGAGATGCAGACAGATCCGGCGACCTGTGACTATTTAATAGTAAGCGGGGCGAGCAGGAAGGAGGAACGCTGGGACATGGAGGAAAATGAGCAGATCCTCACCACGGGTAAAGGATTCATGTTTGCTATCAATCCAAAGAGAAATGACATTCTTACGATGGAAATCGGCACGATTGCAGCGACAGAACATGTTTTTCTTTTGATCGTGCAGTGTCAAGTGCACAGCCCATCTCAAACTGTGAAGATGTCTTTATGTCCTCACTGCCTTTAGACTTTTCTTTTCATTTTCTGCTTCTATTTTTTTTGGCCACCTGATTTTTTTTTTTTCTTTTGCATGCTTGTTTTTTTGTTTCTAAACTACTCTCTCCCCCGTCTCTGTTCCAGAGCGGGCAGAGAAGGAGAAACTTGAGACGGACGCCATGTTCAAACTTGACCACGGCGGGCAAGACAAGGAGAAGCTCAAGAAGGCTCTGCCTTCTCTGTCCGAGATCCAAGACTACCAGTCCAGCAAGAAGGACGACTTCCAGCTCAACAGCTCCCTCCGCAGGAAGTTCAGGGTAGAATAGTGATCTCTTGTGTTGCCGACTGCTGTGTTAATGCTCCCCAAGATGATGTTCACCATCTGTTATTGGTATATTGCTGCTGGTTTTGTGTTGATACAATTTAAAGTGAAGTAAAACCTGTTAAAACCCACAGCACCACTGTATTTTTATAATTTTTATTGTTCCAGATAATCCACTGTATATTATTGCATGCCTGGCATACTCACACACATGCCAAAAAAATGTATTACCTGTTTCTGTCATGAGAGCTCAAACATCAGTGACACAGACAGAAATGACATAGAAGACCAAATCATTACTACAACGTTAACTCTCAGCAGCACATGAAGGAGTAACGCCAGGTTTAGATGTTTTAAGGTTGTATTGCGTTGTGCCACTAAACTGATGGCGCTGCTTTGATTTGACAGACAGAGAAGAAGGTTCGTGCTGAGCAGGAGGAGAAGGACAACTCGGTGAGGATGAGGACCAACCTGTCCATCCCATTGCTGCCAGAGAAGGAGGAGGACAAGAAACTGGCAGCACTGCTCACATACCAGGCACCTGACTGTAAGTAACAGATACGGGGTCTAAACTCAAACTTAAAGATGCTTATTATATATATAGGGAACCCAGTCTAGATGTATTACCTGGACTTGGAAACAGGTTATATTTGTGAGAAACCTTCAACAATTTTCCCATCTGAATCGCAGAAAGCACACACGGGCACCAAGTCTGCATCATTTCTCTTCTTCTTTTTTTTTTTTTTTTTTTTAACATTTCAGTTTATTATTTTTAATAATTAGTCCAACTGCATTGATGTAATCCGGCTGTTAAATATTAGAAACCCCTCTCAGTAAAATGCAGTACAAATGACCAAACTAAAGCTTCCAAAAATGACCATGAAGTTGAATCAGCACGGTTTGAAATATGTTTAAATAAAAACTGAACATATTGCTTAAAAAGTGGCAATAAAAAAAACGTTGTTCAGAAATCCTATCTTGTCAAAAATCAAATCCTTACAAATCCTCCTCTTTAGTACTTTTGGCTTTTCTCACGGCCAAACTTTCTACCAGATTTCATCCTCATTTAGTAAGCTTTTTGGATATCCTTCCAACTAACACAAAGACATTCTAAAGGGCCCAAAACAGTCTCCTTTGCAAATTATGTCTTAACACTACTTGTTTGTTATTGCACTTCATGTTTGTAACTTATTTGTACCTGCTTATGTCTCGTGTTGTTTGCACCGTATGTGTAGTCTGAATGGGTGCTTCACACCCACTAAATGTTGCATCCTTCATTCTTTTGGTTTTGCACCCTGGACCAGTAGAAAGACAATTTTGTTCCTCTTTTGTATGACATGAAAGTCTCTCCTATATTATCTCTTCCGTTTTAGATATTCTTTAAAGGAACACGCCGACTTATTGGGACTTTGTCTTATTCACCGTATCCCCCAGAGTTAGATAAGTCCATACATACTCTTCTCATCTCCATGCGTGTCGTAACTCTGTCTGACGCACCCACCGCTGGCCTCGCTTAGCACAGATCCTGGAGGTAACCGGCTCCATCTAGCCTACTGCTCCCAATAAGTGACAAAATAACACTAACATGTTCCTAGTTACATCTTGTGATTTGTATAGTCACAGCATGTACAAATAACAAGGTCACATGAGACACAGCCATCTTCTAACTGTATACATACTGGGAACTGTATTCTCAGAACTCTGAGCGAACTCCAGGCGAACTCTCTGCTCCTCACCACGGGGCTTCTCAGGTGCTGCGAGCAAATCACTCCGCCTAAGTAGCAGAAGTAGCAGTGCTTCGCCTTTCTGAGAATATAGTTCCCAGTTTGTATACGGTTAGAAGATGGCTGTGTCTCATGTGACCTTTTTATTTGTACATGCTGTGACTATACAAATCACAACATGTAAATAGGAACATGTTGGCGTTATTTTGTCACTTATTGGGAGCAGTAGGCTAGATGGAGCCAGTTACCTCCATGATCTGTGCTAAGCTAGGCTAGCGGTGGGTGCGTCAGACAGAGTTACGACACGCACGGAGATGAGAAGGGTATGTATGGACTTATCTAACTCTGGGGGATACGGTGAATAAGACAAAGTCCCAATAAGTCGGTGTGTTCCTTTTTAATACATGTGTGTGAACAGAGCAAAGTTTGAATTCTAATATTAAGATGCCTTAAAAAAATGGTCTTGCTCATTATTTCCCTCCCTAATCAGCCTATGAGGACAAGCAGCACAGCAAGCGGAAAGAGATCGCCTCCCGTTCGTGGTTCAACTCCGCCTCGGCCACACCGGGAACTGCTGCAGGGAGTCTGCTCCATAAGCTGGGCCTGCAGGGGAAAGAAGCAGCAGTAGCCAAAGCCCTGGGCTCCTCACCCGGCTCCCTGATCCGGAAACGCTCAGGAGGACTGGGAACCAAAAGCGAACCGTGCGCCACCATCGCTCGCAGGAAGTCAAACCCTGAAATCAACATGTGTAACGGAGAGGTCCCTCAGAGAGAGGAGGCCCCAAGTATAGTACTGACACAAATGGGGCAGGACGTAAGAGAGACAAATGACAATGGCTCCAGTGTTAAAACCACAGAAGAAGCAGATAAAGGACTGACAAAGGCAAAGGATTTTGGGAAGGTGAAGGAACAGGGCAGAAGTTTAGGAGCACTTGGATCCTTGGTGGCAGACTACAGCGACTCAGATTCAGACCCTGGACAATGAGGCTGAATGATGAGTTAAAAGAGACAATTTCTGTATTTAATGAATGGAGGTCATCATACGCAAAGTCAGCGTGTCATTTCGTGAGAGTGAAATAAACTGGAGATGTTTGTCACGACCGCAGACATCTTCTGTAACACGTGTCGTTTTTCACTTTTAAAAAAAACAGTGATGGTAAAGTTACCTGTCTGATCGGAAATACTTTAGTTTTAATAAGCAAACTGTGAAATAAGATTTTAATTTTAAGCTTGGCGGCCTGTAGAATTAATTGTCATAAATGTTATATGACAACAGCATTACTTCAATATGTGTTTAAAAATAAAGAGTTAGTAATATAGAGTATATAAGGCCTCAGTGCAAAAACTACAAACCCATTTTTAAATTGAATACATATGTGTGATCTAGGGCTGCACAATATATTGTTTTTTTATCGTCTTCGCAATATCAACTGGCGCAATATACCTATATATTGACACTACGAGATTTTTTTGTTAGTTGAAAGAAAATATCAGTAGAAAACTGCACTTTAAAGTGTATATGTCATTCTTTTTTAGTAGTGCCTGTCATTGTCAATTCAGTGTTCAATAAAAGAATGTTAGAAAGGATAATTGTTTTAAATTCAACAACCAATTTGTTGTATTTTAAAAGAATACTGAAAGCAACAGAAGGCAGAACTGAGTACACTCTAATATCTGTTATCTGTTAATTATTCAGAGACATTATCGCGTATCGCATATTTTCCTCATATCGGGCAGCCCTGGTGTGATCTGATGACAACACTGTCAGGCACCTTGTGAAATAAAAAAAAAACACTGTCTAAAATACCATTGAACTATTGATTGAATTGAGTTTGTTACCTGAAACATTACAAATTGTTGCAACTATTTACATAAGCCAGTGGTGAACATCATGTTTTTGACTCAGAATGTCACAAAATCAAAGAGCAAAGCTGCCAACCTACTTTCATTAATCATACACTGAGAAACTGATCACTGTGTACGCAGAGAAAGCACTTGTCCACTAACAGTATTTCTAGTAAACCAGAAACCATGCCACATTTTGACTAATGGGTACAGTTGTCACAGATATGCTCCAGTGTGCTAACTCACCCAAACATGAAGCAAAATCTGACCGTTTTAAGAAAAGTGGCATCCTCCTTCTATGACATTCTGTTATCATTGGTTTTAGTTCAGATCAGTTTTCCACATTGTATGAGTAGACAGGTAAATGTGTAGTGATTGTACCAAAAAAGGAACCCAGAACTAGAGATGGTCCAATACCATTTTTTGCTTCCCGATACCTGAACTTACGTATCGGCCAGTACCGAGTACCGATCCGATACCAGTGTGTCATATATTTTATTATGTTTTAACAACTGTATACTACTATCCCTGTATGGATGGGATATGATTTCTATCTTTGTTGTCAGTCTGGCTCAAGTTAAACTCTTTGTGAAACATGAACAAACGCAAACAATGAAGATGTAGATTTTCTTTAGGGCTGTATTACATGGTATCGGATCGGTGCATAAACTCCAGTACTTCCCGATACCGATACCAGCGTTTTAGGCAGTATCGGAGGCGATACCGATACTGGTATCAGTATCGGAACATCTCTACCCAGAACTTTTTTGTACAGTGCAGTTGATATTGTATTGTTATTTTCAGTGTTCAGAAAACATTGCATGTTACGGACAGGTTCTTTCTTTGTTGTCTGTTGCTGAGGGTTTTATACAACTGTTGAAATGACCTGCAATTAGGGCTGGGCAATATATCGATATTATATCAACATCGATATATGAGGCTAAATATTGTCTTAAATTTTGGATATCGTGATATGACACAAGAGTTTGTTTCTGGTTTTAAAGGCCACATTACAGTAAGGTGATGTAATTTTCTGAACTTACCAGACTTACTAACTAAGACTGTTTTATTATTTGCCTTTAGCCATTTAGTGATTGTAACCACATTATTGGTGATTATTTATCAAAAATCACATTGTGTTAATGTTTTGTGAAAGCACCAATAGTCAACTACAATATCGCCGCAATATCGACATCGTCATATTTGGTCAAAAGTATCGTGAAATTTGATTTTCTCCATATCGCCTAGCTCTACCTGCAATGCACTGTAGGATTTTGTTAATAAAGTTTTAAAAGTGGGCCCTGTTCTGGGCCAAGTCTGTTAAAAAAAAGAATTCATTTGGTGAATGAATATCTTTCTGGCAATATACTTTAACCAGTAATATGTGGTAATTATTTGTTGATGGTTTGAATTACCGGTACAGGTTTAGCTGTATAGAATAGCCTACCCACTTTGGACACAGTTGAGCAGTTCAGATAAAATGAGGATGAAAGACTTTTAAAGGTGTCGTAAATGTATTTGTCTTTTTGTGGGGAGTGGAGTGGTGGTTGATGTTGGTTAAAAATAGTTTTACAAAAAAACAACAGAGAAATCTCCTTCAATACTCAGTGTGCCGGCGTTCATGGGATGATTTACGAAAATGAAAGCTTTCGACATTTTAATGCTGAACTTTGGGCTCCATCAAGGACCCCCCCCCCCCCCCCACACACACACACACACACTTTATAGTTCGGCAGCAGGTGGAGTGTGAGAGCTTCCTGACCAATAAACCTGCACTTTGTTTTTGTGTCATTCTTATTGATCAGAAACTGTTGCCCCTCCTCTTCCTGTTGACTGTACAATGAGTGTATGATGAGGTAGAAGGGGGGTTACAGTAGTTGACTGTCTCTGCTGTGGACATAGTACACTGAGGCTCCCAGTCAGTTAACATGGGACGGTGGACAATTCACAACATTTTATTTCTCATGCTTCTCTGCAGCTCCAATGGACAGCTTAACCCTTCGAGGAGAAGGTACCTCTCTGTATTCTGCTGACTGTGAAGACAGTTTGTATATCTTTAAAGTTTAGTTTACTAATGATTCTTTGTTCTTTACAGATCCTGGCGTGACAGGTATGTGTGTGTGTGCGTGTGCGTGCAGAGGTCATATACATTTGCTGCCTAGTTTTTATACAGTCTATGGTTGCAACCTTTTGCCTCTGACAGCTTAAGTTATTATACTATCATTTTAATTTGCTCCCCAGATTTATACCAATAGAACATTACTGGGATCTCCACGAGTAAGTAACCAATGCTGGACTTAACCTGACACACTCAGTATAAAAAATGTATTTTGAGATTAATTGTGTTTATTTCATTACTACATAAATAGAAACATTGTTTGCTGATTTTTGTTGTTGCAGTCTAACACAATGAAAAGTAGAATTAAGACAGTCGCGAAACAACAAGCTAAACTACAGTTTGAATGACAGGGTTTTGACAATGAATACAGTTTTAGATTTGTTTAGACTGAGCTTAGTGGTCATGGATGTATGAAGAGAACGTTAGTGGTAGCTGATATGTGTCTTAACATCTTTAACTCTCACCTTTTCAACGCCTTAGATTTTCAGATATCTAGTTTCTCACAAACAAAAATCATCTTGCATGATGGGACAGCTCTTTAAAAAAAACACAAGACTATCTCCAGTGAAACTCAGAATAAATATTTTTAATTTGTTTTGCCTATTCAATGATAGGACAAATGACAGGATACACTATGTTTAGTCTCACTTTGTTTGACAAGAACATATTAAAGGTCCTATGACATGCTGCTTTTTGGATGCTTTTATATAGGCCTTAGTGGTCCCCTAATACTGTATTAGTATTAGTAATTCAGCCTTGGTGCAGAATTACAGCCACTAGAGCCAGTCCCACAATGAGCTTTCCTTAGTATGTGCCATTTCTGTGTCTGTAGCTTTAAATGCTATTGAGGAGGAGAGAGGGGGGGGGGGCAAGGTGGAGGGTGGGGGTGTGGCCTTGACCAACTGCCACTTTGCTCGTTTGTTTATGTCTCTCTCTTTCTCATTCTCTGGGCGGGCAAAGCAGAGAAAGGGGAGGTAACCTTCCTCCTTGTGACGTCATAAGGAGCAGATTCCAGATCGGCCCATCTGAGCTTTCATTTTCTCAAAGGCAGAGCAGGATACCCAGGGCTCGGTTTACATCTATCACCATTTCTAGCCGCTGGGGGACCATAGGCAGGCTGGGGGAACTCACATTAAAAACCTCAAAGTGAAATTTTCATGCCATGGGACCTTTAAGAACTACATACATTCCTGCTTCCTGCTCTGTTTTAGTGGTTAAATGCCCTGTAATCATATATGAATGTCTACCTTTTCCCTCCTTGTTTATATTTTCACGTTATCATTTAAGCTCAATACCATGTTATAATGCCACACGTTTATTTAAGTTCTAGTTTGCAGTGCTGTGTCATGACTGAAATTAATACTTGTTCTGTTTATTTGCAGCCTACCAGACCCAAAGGTCACAGTTAGTAATTCACCAAGGTACAGTTGTTATTAATACAACAGTCAGACCAAACTGTTGTACTCTCCGTACTCTCTCTAACCTCTGTTGTAGGACTAAGTTTATTTATTCTCTTCTGTCATCTCATCACTCTTAAATTTCTTGACTTGCCTTTCACAAGCTTTGCAGTGTTTCTATACATTTTTTTATTATTATAAAAAACACTATTTAACACATTTACGTATTGTTTGTTTTTAGTGGTGATAGTAGAACAGTAGTTCCAGTATTGAGGGTCAGAGATAATGAATCCAGGTCCCTCCTCCCTCTGAACATGTTGACCAGATGCCAAAAAAAAGTGTCTCAAACTTTTTTCTTGCACTTTTGTTTTTCTTATAATTGAATTCATTTAGTTTAAATAGAGTTTTCTCCACTCTTCTATGAATATAATTCTGGTTGGGAAGTGTACACACCGTTTCTTGCAGCAGTGTGTAGAACATTCCTGTAAACATTGTAAGAAATTACATATGGCATCCTTTCCAGGACATAATTAGGATCCTTTAGGACCTCTAAAATAAAGTATTAGTTATTGAGTAGGAGATGTAGTAGCAAAGGTTGCAGTAGTCTAGTAGACGTGTTAGTAAGTAATGAAGTAGTACTGATGTAGTGAAAGCTAGTGAGTATGGCGGTACCTACCCAGTTAAAGAATCCCTCCCATGCCTCATGTTGTGGCTTTTACCTGCAGGTTCACCCTGCTGGCTCCAGACCTGCTGAGGACAGACAGCCACGAGAACATCTACCTACAGGCATATGATGTGTCCTCCCCCATCGTCGTCTCCATCTCCATCCTGGACTTCAGTAAAACCACTACCCTCCTCCAGGACTCGGTCACACTCAGTATGGAAAATGGATTTCAGGCTCTCAAGTCCATACAGGTAACTCACCAGGGGTTGTTTGTGTTTTGTTTACATGCCAAAGGTCGGCAGTCAGATTTCTCTTCTACCCCTGACCCCCTTTTGTTATCACGGCTTACTTATTTTGAGTGTATTATTGATACAAGATGCTGCTCCCAGATTGTTGGCGCTTTTGGACTGATAGTGCAGTGGGAAGGCAGGCTTTGTAGTGAAACTGCAGAAAGTAATCTGGTTGCTTTAGTGCAGTGTTTCTCAAATAGGAGTATGTGTACCCCTAGTGGTTCTTTGGAGGACTGCAGGGAGTGCTTAAGATTTTTTTGCAAAATGTTTTTTCAGTTACAAAGCTGTAGTTACTTCTTTTTTAGTCTTTTTTTCTCAAGTATTTCGCTTTTTTCAAAGTTTTTGTCACTGTTTTTGAAGTTTGTCACCTCTTTTTGAAGGTTTGGTCGTTTGTTTTGACCTATTCTTGCCTTTATTCCTTACTTTTTTCTACTGTCTTTTTTTCCTCAAAGTTTTTGTCACTTTTTTGTCGAAGTTTGTTACTTTTTGGAATTATTTGTCACTTTTGTCGCCCTAGTATTGCCTTCCTTCTTTCTACTGTGTTTTTTTCAAAGTTTGTATTGCTTTTTTGAAGTTTGTGTCTCTTTTTTCAAAGTGTTTGTTACTATTTTCGACCTATTCTTGCCTTACTTCCTTCTTTCTACCGTCTTTTTCTTTTTCTTTTTTTTTGCCTTTTTTCATTAACATTTAAATGT
Organism: Sander lucioperca; assembly: GCF_008315115.2. Lineage (NCBI taxonomy): Eukaryota > Metazoa > Chordata > Actinopteri > Perciformes > Percidae > Sander > Sander lucioperca. The sequence goes on from NC_050176.1 coordinate 19,066,843, forward strand.
CTTCCAGGTACAATGCTGTTGTTTAGTAAATCTATCGCTGACATCGCTGTATTGTTCCTCTTTATATAGACTTTTTTTCTACTAAAAAAATATTCACACTGGTTAAGGAGTACATGGCTTAAAAAACCGGGGGCACGTTATTGAAAAAAGCTTGAGAACCACTGCTTTAGTGCATGCAAACACACTTAATGATATAATACAGTATGACATAAACAACAGAGGAACTAAGGAGACCGATTACCAACAGCAGGACGGAGATCAGTCGTCTTTATCAGCAATTGCTCTCATGATGATGCTTTCCAAATTCTAAACATCATCTTGTATTTGAATCTCATTTTATCCCAGCTTCCCTCCGATCGTTTGAATCGTGAAGAGAAGAGTAACAAGTTTGTGCATCTGAAGGTGATTTTTGGGGGCTACCACTCAGAGGAGAGGATACTGATGGTGTCCTTTCACTCTGGATACATCTTCATCCAGACAGACAAACCTATCTATAACCCTGGAGATACTGGTGAGAACTGAAGAATTTTTTTCCACCGAACCCTACGCTTGCATTACGCGCGCTACGCTGGTCGACGTAATGACGTCGCCGTTGATTACAGGAAGGTGTTTACGTAGATGGACCGCTCAATGCAGTAGGCTGTGAGAAAGTGAAAATGGAACTCGTGAGCAGCAAAAGTGTAGTTTGGCAGTACTTTCAGTCAAAAGAATGCCATTCAAGTCCAGCTACATGTTCAATTTGCAATGCGGATTTGTCTCGTGGTGGCAAAGACCCTAAACAATACACAACATCGCCGCAGTTAAAACATTTGCGTATGAAACATCTGAAAGAATATGAGTTGTGCATGAAGGAATCTACAGACCAGCCAAAATGCTGTGGACGTTGTTTACTTCATTAATGTGTTTACTGTGTTAATGGACTGAGGATGGGAGTAGGATTCGGTATTCGGATTCGGCAGAATCTTAACCAGTGGATTCGGTATTCCGCCGAACTCCAAAAATCTGGATTCGGTGCATCCCTAGTCAAAAGTTAAACGTACTTCTTAGTTGAGGTGATATAAGCAGTGATTATAGTACTAGTAATGGAAGCAGTGGATGGTCCCAGAAAAAGTACTAGTAGAAGTAGCAGTAAAAATGATAATGCGCTGAATTGATGACACACTTGAGTAATATTGGACTGATGTACAAATCATGAAAACTTTATTTTGAGCATTTTTTCTGTGTGTCTTTTGTCCCTCTCCAGTTCGGTTCAGAGCCTTCGCATCCTCACCGTCCTTTAAAGCCTTTGACACCTCAGTCACAATCGATATCCAGGTAAAGAAATGATTAGACGATTAATTCATTTGCATATTATTCACTTGTTCCAGGCTCAGAGGATTGGCTGTTTTACCTGTTTTATATAGTTTTAAAACAAATATCTTGGGGTTTTAGACGGTCGGACTGAGAAAACAAGACCTTTGAAAACATATGATTGGGGTTTAAGAGATTTTAAGGCACATTTTTCACAGTGCTTCACATTTCATAGTCTAAAGGTGCCTTGCCACACAAAACCGTTTTTACTTTACTATTTTTTTAAATATGTGTTTGTGTTATGTTGTTAATGTGAAAATGAACTGCTGCCTCCTCTGTCAGCTCTAGCCACTGAAAAGAAATAAGCAGAGAAATCAGGCCAATTACAAAAGCTGGTCAGTCCGACGTGGTGTTGCCTGAGCTCATTACTATTCATGAGCTCGCCCAGTTGCGCTGTGGGTATAGGATGCTGATAGCCAGGCTCTCATTGGCTAGCTGTTAGCCAATCAGAGTCAAGCAGCTTAGCTCGTTGAATATTAATGAGAACTGGCACAAATCGAGCTGAGTCTTCCTGCAGGCTTTCAATACCATGCTAGAATGGCTTGAAACAAGGTAACCAAGGCATTTTTTCCACAAAAAATGTTACAGAGTCCATGGTAGAACTTCAGACATTACCACAACGTAATGAAATATTTGTGGCAGGGCACCTTTAATGGATTAATCAATAAACAAAATGATAATTCGATGCAGCCCTAGTAAATGGGATGTCTCAGTATAAATGTTGAGATGTGAAACAGGAAGATGTAAAAGCAATAAACAAAACAAAAAAAGATGTTTAAGATCTCCTGGGTCATTCGTTTTGTTAATGTTTCTGTGAAATCCTGTTGAGTTATCGCTTATATTGGTTGAAATGAACCTGTTTGTGTGTGTATGTTTCAGAATCCAGATGGTGTGGTGGTTAAACAGAACTCCAGGGTCAGAGCTGCTGATGGCGTCTTCACAGACACTTTTCCGCTCTCTGACATTGTCAAGTAAGTTCAACTTATTTGACTCATTTTTACAACTTCTTCCACTGCCAAGACATTTTTATGTTTTTATCTCAATCTTTTATCCAGGGAGGTTAGCTCAGCATTCATACTTTTTTTGACAGCCATCCTGCTTCACATTAACACAGAATTGTAGATTCTTGGTTGTTGGACATATGTTGAACCCCCAACTTCTCGGGGCGCCTGTCATGGGCAGCCCCCTCACTCTGACATCTCTCCATTAGTGCATGTATAGGTCCTCGTCATTTTGTCAATGCAAATAGGATTTGTGGGAAAAAGTGTTTTTCACACTGTCTCTACAATAAAATGAATCATAATTAAAATAATGAAAATCAATGCCTTATTGCTATTTCTAGCCATGCTAGCAGAATAGCTTTTTGGATTCACCTCTTTGGTCCTAAAATATCAACTATTTGATGACGTGCTATGGAATTTTATACAAACATTCATGGTCACCAGAGGGTGAATCTCACTGACACTGACACTGACATTGTTCCATTTCCCTATAGTGCCACAAGCAGGTCAAAATTCTCAGTTATTCAATGAGACATTTCTGCAAATACGAGATGGATTGACACAACATTATCTACAGACATTCATGGTTCCAAGAGGATTAATCTTACTTACTTTGATCTGTGATGTGACGTCATGTCTTTGTCAGTGAAGGGAAATGGACAGTGACTGCGAAGTTTGACCACTGGCAGCAGAACACATTCACCTCCCCGTTCGAGGTGAAGAAATACGGTAGGTCAGGTTAAACCATGATTACTTCTGCTATCAGTTGTGTGTGTGTGTGTGTGTGTGTGTGTGTGTGTGTGTGTGTGTGTAATTTTGTCTTTGTGTTAGGCATCACAGTTTTTTCATTTCTGAATGTCACATTTTCAATGGTAAAGACGGACCGGGAGAATCTCTTCGGTTTAACTATTAGATTATTTACTTTTTTTCTACTAAGGGATTAGTGTTTTAGAAACCTTGCTGAGTTATTTATTCAATAACATCTATGTGTGTATGATGTATGTCTGTATGTATCTTTGTAATGGTAATGGCAGCAGCATGGTGGTTCGCCCAAGACAAAGTTTCAACATTGTGGAACAATACAGTTTAACCTATCTTATCTTTTGGAAAGGAGTTAGGAGGCTCTCTGGCTTTGTAATACAGTGCTATTTTTGTTGTTGTGTTGTGTTTCAGTGCTTCCTGCTTTCAATGTTACCCTGACTCCCAGGAAGTCCTTCCTCACCCTGGATGACAGTGAACTAATAGTAGACATCTCGGCCAGGTCGGTCAAACACACACACACACACACACACACACACACACACACACACACACACACACACAGACAGGCTTGTTATGACACTGCAGTTTATTATACACCTTTTGGCCATATTCATTCACTAACCCCTTAAAGTGAACCTTAACCTAAAATACTACTGATTAAATTTCAACTGTTACTCTTGGTGACAATTCTCTACCTTACAATCAACCATAAAAATCTGGAGGACATTATACAACATCTGAAAACCTCCTGTTGCCTTGATATTCTACCAACGGCCGTTTTCAAAAATATTACTAATTGTTTGGCTTCAGATCTACAGATTGTAAACACGTTTCTTCTCTCAGGTATCTTCCCACAGGCCCTGAAAACTACAGTCATCAAGCCACTCTTAAAAAAGAACAATCTAGACACGTCACTAATGAGCAACTATAGGCCGATATCAAACCTTCCATTTTTAAGTAAAATCATTGAAAAAGCGTTTTTTCAGCAACTCAGCCTTTTCTTGTCACTAAGCAACAGTTTTGATGCCTTCCAGTCGGGTTTTCGACCACACCACAGCACTGAGACAGCTCTTGTTAAAGTCTTTAATAACATCCATTTAAACACAGATAGTGGCAAAATTTCAGTCTTAGTATTACTTGATCTCAGTTCTGCATTTGACACGGTCGACCATGACATACTACTAGACCGATTGTAAAACTGGGTTGGCCTTTCTGGCTCAGTACTAAACTGGTTTGAATCCTACTTAAAGAATAGGGATTACTTTCTATAGGTAATTATGCATCTGAGCATACAAATATGACGTGCGGAGTTCCCCAAGGCTCCGTTCTGGGGCCTCTTCTGTTTAACATCTACATGCTTCCACTGGCTCAGATTATGGAAAACAATAAAATAAATTACCATAGTTATGCGGACGACACACACATTTACATAATGTTATCGCCAGGGGACTATAGTCCAATACAAAAACTGACTAAGTGCATTGAACAAATTAACGACTGGATGTGCCAGAACTTTCTTGAAGTTAAATGAAGACAAAACTGAGGTGGTTGTTTTTGGAGCAAAAGAGAAACAATTAAAAGTCAGCGCTCAGCTTCAAACGTTAAACGATAATGTTAAAAACAACAGACAAAGCCAGAAATCTTGGTGTAGTCATGGACTCAGACCTGAATTTCAACAGCCACATTAAGACAATTAAAAAGTCAGCCTATTATCACCTTAAGAATATATCAAGCGTCAAAGGACTTATGTCTCAGCAGGATTTGGAAAAATTTGTCCATGCTTTTATCTTCAGTAGACTTGGCTACTGTAACGGAGTCTTTACAGGTCTCCCTAAAAAATCAGTCAGACAGCTGCAGCTGATTCAGAACACTGCTGGTCGAGTCCTCACTAACACCAAGAAAGTGGATCACATCACTCCAGTTCTGAAGTCTCTACACTGGCTTCCAGTGCCTCAAAGAATTGATTTCAAAATACTTTTGCTGGTTTATAAATCACTAAACGGTTTAGGGTCAAAATGCATTTCTGATCTACTACTACACTATGAACCATGCAGACCTCTCAGTTCGTCTGGGACAGGTCTGCTTGCTGTCCCCAGAGTCCACACTAAACAGGGGGAAGCAGCATTCAGTTTTTATGCTCCACATATGTGGAACAAACTCCCATAAAACTGCAGGTCCGCCGCAACTCTCAGTCCTTTTAAATCAAGGCTGAAGACCTTTCTTTTTGATGTTGCCTTTCTTTAAATAATTGTTAATTTAAAAGTCCTCTGGGAAGCCAGGTTTGGAACCTTGCAACAGAAAAAGAGTTAAAGTATAAGTAATCTGGGATGCCCGAGTTGGACTCGGTTAACTTGTCAAGTCCTTTGGAAGGCCCAGTTTGGAACTGGTAAAGTCCTATGGGAGGCCAGGTTTGGAACCTGAGTTGCAACAGAAAACATAAGTCCTCTGGGAGGCCCGAGTTGGACTCGGTTAACTTGTTCTTATACTGCACTGTAAATTTTACGGAGCAATCCCAGTAGTGGAATGTCGTGGATATAGAGTAGCCTAATCCTAATCTAAATTTGTCCTTGGTCCAAACTAGCCTCTGAAGAACTCAGGAGGTGCAAACAGTTTCTTGCGAGGGGATTTGGTCCTCATTCTGAAACCACAGGAGCATACACACAGGCACATAAACCTCATCAATGAGGATATCTGATGACATGCAGATTTTCCTCCAGAATGTTTTATATAACCATCACATGAACCATCCAGACCTCTCAGGTGGTCTGGGACAGGTCTGCTTTTGGTCCCCAGAGTCAGAATTAAACGGGGAAGCAGCGTTCAGTTTTTTTGTGCACCACATATCTGGAACAAACTCCCAGAAAACTGCAGGTCCGCTGCAAGTCAGTTCTTTTAAATCAAGGCTGAAGACTTTTCTTTCTGATGTATTTGTTCTTACACTGCATTGTAACCTTTATTCCTGTATTTCATACCTGTCTTATTCTTATTTTAGGTGTTTTTGTATTCTCCTTAATGAATGTTTTCAATTGTTTTTAACTGCTCTTTAATGTTTTATGTAAAGCACTTTGACTTGCCTTGTTGCTGAAATGTGCTATACAAATATAGGCATTCTTTTCGTATAGGCAAATTCTTGTCTATAAGAAAATGACCATTGTTGACTGACCATTGTTGGTATTGTGTTTCAGGTACCTGTATGGGGAGCCGGTCCAGGGGACGGCCTATGTGGTGTTTGGAGTGAAGATCAACCAAGAGATGAGAAGGTTGCCTTCAGTGAAGCAGGTGTTAGATGTAAGACACTGCTCCATCCTAAAATTCATCGGCTGCTGTCTCTGATTTATCGGTGCAGTTATGACAATTTTCCTGCCACAATTGTGAGCCACGCATATCATAATTTCTTGCTGCTACTACAAGTTTTGGTTCTCTTTAGCATTGTCTTTATTTGCTTTTCTATTAAACTTATTACCATGTTTGGTGCTAAGTAAACATTACTGTGGTGTTTTTGCATTGCGTTTCTGCTTTGCCCAGAGTTCCCCTGTTAACTCTGAGTGAGTGCAGCACAGAGTCATTTGGCTTAATAATTTTGAAACAAATGTGTGTGAAAGTTCATTCTTGAACTTTGAAATAGTGGTTTGACAAAAAGAAGAAATCCTACCTCAAGGTCCACCTAAAAAGCTTTCTCTAGAGCTTTTAACCACATCTCACAGCTTTCCTCAGGGGAGGGAGTTTGCTCAGTATAAGTGTGTCAGTATCAGTTGCTTATCAAGACTGTGGGGGTGCTGTTAAAAGCTCCAGAAAAAGCCTGCAAGTGGACCTTGAGATAAGATTTAATTGGTCAAAATTATAAATATTGGTTAATAATACATAATATATTAAATGACAGTATTTAAATAGGTTGTAACAGTGGAACAATTAGCTTTTTTTCTGACAAATGTTTTGTGAAATTACCTTCTTTTCCTGTTCTCCTGCAGCTGGATGAAGGAGTGATCCGTCTGAGCATGGATGAGATCAAGAGAGCTTACACCGATATTAGAGCTTTGGTGGGCAACTCTGTGTATGTGAAGGCCTCTGTCCTCACCAAATCAGGTAAACACTCTGTGTCACAAGCGGCGATTTATGTTTTCCTCCGTGGGTGCTCATGGGCACGCGCCCTTTAAAAAAAAGTAGTCAAAAAATGTTTGCATTTCAGAACTTTAGGAAATGGACAGCGGCCGACACGAACACACACACCTATTAACTCGATAATAAAGCCGTAAAGTAGGCTTTTAACTCAGGACAGCACCACTTCTCACAAATACAGATAGGATTGGAGATGAAAAGTTGAACTGACACGTAACCGCGATCAGCTTCTTGGGAAAATAAGAATCTAAGAGGCGTTTTCTTCTGAGAGACGCTTTGATTGGTGGATAGGATATGGAGCAGGGGACTGACAGTGACATAACCAATCACACTATGACAGCGCTCCACTTAGCACCAACTGCAATGTTTAATTTTAAATGAATGTAGCCTACTGGCAGTCTGGCACAAGTGGGTGCTCAGTATTTTCTGTGGGTGCTTGAGCTCTGGATCACCCACGTTATCGGCGCCTATACTTTGTATTGAACTCATGCTATGTAAGTTGAGAGGGTGGTACTCAGCTGTTATTCAGGTCAGTGTCCAACATAACCTAATAACCTTTCCAGGCAGAGGAATACTTTACTCTGTGTCTACATAGATGACGTGAGACTGCTGTATGATAATACAGTGCTGCTTCATCCTGCCAAGTTCATGGAGGAAGCAAACATATAACACATTCTGTGCGTGCTGAGAAATTTGGATTAAGCATCTGTGTTTACGGCACCCGCAATATCTTTGTTTACATTGAAGGTTCAGCTAAACTTAACGCTTCTAGCATGAGTTCAAATAATCCTTCAGAAAGACAGGAACTTCAGAGAGTTGGGATGGCACGACACGATAACACATTGTGGTTAAAATGTACCGCCTGCCTACACTTTCTCTTCAATTGAGGGTCCATTAAATACTGCTGTCTCTTCAGAGTCTCCTGAAAGTTCTTCGTATATGTGAAATGAGTCGTGCTAACAAGACAAGACAACAAGACTGGATTACAAACTGTGATTTGCAGTGCATCTATTGTGTTTGCCTTGTTCCTTGCACCATAGCTTAGTAAGACCAAACTCTCCCAAATGTCCTAAACAGACCACAGTTTATTATTTTTCATTGTACAGGACAGCTCAATGCCCGGGGGGTTAGATTTGTATCAACATGACCTTTGACCCTCTGGACAGACAAGTCATCACATTCCCCCGTGGCTCAGCTCTTGGGAAATGTGGGGCATTTCACGAAACACCAAACTGTGATGAGTTTGAAACTGGGAGGAGTTATTTTAGATGTTTGAATGCAAAGGTCCTGTTTATTTCTGCATTTGATAACTGACTCAAGCAATTCGAAAAAAACTTGGACAGACGTGACAAGCCTCCAGATTTAAACACTGGTACAAACAATGTGACGGCATTAAAATATATTTGTTTTTACCCTGTAAAATAAAAAAAGAATATGCAGTTTTCCTTCAGGAAATGTTAAATCTATTAAAAGTGTGTGACATGGTGTAAAAAGTCAAAATACCGCAGGGGACCTTTGTGTCTCGATTCCTTAACCCGTCGACCATGAGCTCTTTTCATTGCTTTTGCTACTTTTTGTTAGTGCTTTTTTACATTCATGGTCAATAAACGTAGTTTATATGACATTATACCTCATTTTTAAGTTAAAAACCCCCAGAAATTATGAATTATTTTGCCTAATAGTTAAGATCAGATTATGTTGAGTAGATCACAGACTGGTAACTGTAAAGTTTAATCAGGATGCTGTTTTTGAAACCATTTAAAACATTTTTTTCAAATGCTATCAAATTGAATAAAACACCCAAAATGAAATACAAATGAATCATTATTTTTACCTGTGAAGATCATTGTATGGGTTCCATACAACGTCCATCCATGCATCCATGTTATTTTTGGGGCAATTTGGTTTAAAGAAACCCATATTTCAGGTTTGTGGTTATTGGTAGTACTTGTTTTTGTACTGTACAGGCAGTGATCTGGTTGAAGCAGAGAAGACTGGAATTAAAATTGTGGACTCTCCGTACGTCGTATCCTTCAAGGACATACCAAAGTACTTCAAGCCGGGCCTGCCCTTGGACTTTACAGTAAGGACTATCATCTATGTTAATGATCTATCTACTAAAACTGGATACTTTATTGTTTATGTCCAGTAAAATTAAACACCATAAGCTGGATCCTCTGTGTCTTGTGTTCATGTATCCTTCAGCTCAACCCCTGTGAGTGAAAAACTGTAAAATGTATAAAATCACAGGGAGAAATTTTCCTCCTTTCCATTCCAGATCCAGGTGAGCCACCATGATGGTTCCCCGGCCCGTAACGTCCCGGTCAATGTGAAGCTGCAGGGCGTGTCCCAGGTTGTCTTCACCAGCAACAGCAGGGTCACCATCAACATGCCAAGCTCTCAACAGCCACAAACCATCACTGTTAGTATGACTGCATCCTGCTTTTACTCACAGAGATGGTCTAATGTTGGGAGAATTTAACTTGAAACTAATTCGGTTACACTTTACTTGAAGGTATCTACATGAGAGTGACATGACACTGTCATGAACATGTCATAAACATTATAAACAAGTCATAAACGTTTATGACATAACCCTTCTTTTAGTAAGTGCCATTTGGTTTTTGTCATGACAAGTTAGGGTTAGGGTTCATGTGTTCATGACAGTGTCATGTCACTCTTATGTAGATACCTTAAAGTAAAGTGTTACCACTAATTCTGACTAATTCAAGAACAGCATGGCTTCTGTTCTTGCTTTACACTTTTTCCTCCTTTGACTTTTACTCTAAATGTTCTGCTCTTTCTTTTATTAATTAAATATTTGCCATTGTTTTCTCTACGCATGTGTTTATCTTGTTGTGTCCTCCTGTAGCGGTTGTTGAAAGAAAAGCCTGATCTACAGACATGGATCATTTAAGTTTTTATTATCATCTCACCACAGCTAAAGAAAACTGTAGCTCACCAGCTGACATCATTTCTACAGACCTCTAAGCACTTTTAAAAATGAATTTGTTTCATGCTTCACCATTCAGCTTTTTGATGCGTTGTGCCTCATTGTAGAGACATTTCCCCAAAGTTCAGCGTGACATATTTGGTATCCTTGAAGTTTGGTATTTAAAATTTTATTGATGATATATTAAACAGAGCTGACATGACTGGTCGATTCAGATTGATTAGTTGATCAACAGAAAGTTAGTCAGGATCAAATCTTTTTGATAATCTATTAATTATTAAAGAAAATTTTTCACGCAAAATTGCCCAAACAAATCAGCAGATGAATCAAATAAATAATCGAAATGAATAAATACATTTTAAAAGTAAAAGTAACCTACAAAAGTACCTGAATGTCTTCAGAAGTAATCATTTTGTCATTGGTTATTATTGACATCCCTGTCATAGACCCATTAGATACACTTTGTAATCTGTGGCATTAGAACATATTTCTAAAATGTCTTTTCTTGATTTATTTTGTCTGCTTTTGGGATTATAAAGAGAAAACTGTCACACACCTTAATTTTATTTTTATTTTGTCTGTTTCCCAGGCTGAGACCACGCAGGCAGACCTGAGACCAGATCAGCAGGCCAAGCAACAAATCACCGTTCAGCCGTACGTCACCTTTAACACACGCCAACAGAACTACCTGCACATCTCCACAGGGACCGCCACGGTGTCCGTAGAAGACACACTGTCCCTGAAGCTGAACATCGTTTCTGCAAACCCGACACTCAGACAATACATTAAACACATTACCTACCTGGTGAGAGAACATTTCCAGTACAATTGGAAGTCAGAAAGTAGAGAGTAAAAGTAGAACAATCAGTGTTGGTGGAAGAAGTATTCAGATCATTTACTTGAAAAGTACTAATACCACACTATGAAAAGACTCTGTAACAAGTAAAAGTCCTCCATTGAAAATGTTACTTAAGTAAAGGTATGTAAGTATCATCAGGAAAATGTACTTAAATTATTAAAAGTAAAAGTACTCAATGCAGAAAAATTCTAACATTTTAGAAACTGGAAACGATCAAAACAGTTCTGTGTTTAAACAGCTAATCATTTCAGCTGGACTTGTTGGCTTTTATATTGTTGGGTATATAAATTTATATATGTATATGTATATATGTAGTTTATAATAAAAAAATCATATTTCATTAACAACATGTGTTTTGTGTGCAACAATCTTAATTTGTAAAGTAACTAGTAACTAAAGCTGTCAGATGAATGTAGAGGAGTAAAAAGTACAATACTTCTTTTTGAAATGTAGCGGAGTAGAAGTAGAAAGTGTCATGAAAAAAAAAGTGCAAGTACTTTACTCAAGTACTTGAGTAAATGCACTTAGTTACAGTGCATTCCACCACTGACAATCAGCAAGCAACAGCAACACAAAACCTGTATTGATCATGACTTTCTCCCCACAACTCCCTCAGGTGCTGAATAAAGGCAAAATTATTGTCGCCGAGCGTGTAGATGTGACGGGGCAGCTGGAAACCAGCGTCAGAGTGACGGTCACCCCGGAGATGATGCCGTCGTTTCGTTTTGTGGCGTTCTACAGTATTCCCTGGGTGGGGATGGAGGAGGTGGTGCCAGACTCTATCTGGGTAGATGTGGCAGATTCCTGTGTTGGAGGGGTGAGTGATCGGCTCAGTCTCTTAGGTCAGTAGAGAAGCTTCCAGAGTTTGTTGCATAGCTAAAAGAGTTAAGACGTCATTGCGTGTGTCTGTCAACATGCACAAAAGTGTTCTTATACAGCAAACCGAGGCTTGAAGCATAAAGGCTCTGACATATCAACCCGAAGGCTGACCATCAGGAGGAAAGGCAGTCGGACTGATCAGTCTCCCCGAGTTGGTCCAAAAAGTGCCTCGGAACACACCGAAGCGACGCCGACTTGAGCTTACGTTCTGCCCGTGTGCAAGACGTAATACGTCTCTATAACAGCAGGCAGCGCTAATCTGTATTGTCGCCCAAAAAAATGAAAACCAGCAGCTGATTGGACGAACGCGCCACGTGGGTCTGGCTGCAACCGAGCATAATGGCGGCTCATTCGGAATACAATGTCATATTTTACAAAGATAGTTCTCCGAAACGTGTTTCTGAAAACATTTTAAGCGAGAAATAGGCCATGCAGTTGCTGAATCTGTCTTCATTTCAGATCGACAAAGGTCAGTTTAAAAGATTTTCGTCAGATTTTGAGAGGCGTAAATCCCGCTCATCCCGCTCGTTATTTCGGGGTTAGCGCTCTACCAATCAGATTGGCCATTGAGTCCGACTGCTCCATCTCCATCTCCATCTTCGTCCGCTTATCCGGTCTCGGGTCGCGGGGGTAGCAGCTCTAGCAGGGGACCCCAAACTTCCCTTTCCCGAACCACATTAACCAGCTCCGACTGGGGGATCCCGAGGCGTTCCCAGGCCAAGTTGGAGATATAATCTCTCCACCTAGTCCTGGGTCTTCCCCGAGGCCTCCTCCCAGCTGGACGTGCCTGGAACACCTCCCTAGGGAGGCGCCCAGGGGGCATCCTTACCAGATGCCCGAACCACCTCAACTGGCTCCTTTCGACACGAAGGAGCAGCGGCTCTACTCCAAGCTCCTCACGGATGACTGAGCTTGTACCCTGGATCTCGTTCTTTCGGTCATGACCCAGCCTTCATGACCATAGGTGAGGGTAGGAACGAAAACTGACCGGTAGATCGAGAGCTGTCACAACGGTGTGATAAATTGAGTGTAATACCGCACCCGCTGCGCCAATTCTCCGACCAATCTCCCGCTCCATTGTCCCCTCACTCGCGAACAAGACTCCAAGGTAATTGAACTCCTTCACTTGGGGTAAGGACTCATTCCCTACCTAGAGAAGACACTCCATCGGTTTCCTGCTGAGAACCATGGCCTCCGATTTAGAGGTGCTGATCCTCATCCCAGCCGCTTCACACTCGGCTGCGAACCGATCCAGTGAGTGCTGAAGGTCACAGGCCGATGATGCCATCAGGACCACATCATCTCAAAAAGCAGCGATGAGATCCCCAGCCCACCGAACTGCAACCCCTCTCCACCCCGACTACGCCTCGATATCCTGTCCATAAATACTACAAACAGGATTGGTGACAAAGCGCAGCCCTGGCGGAGGCCAACTCTCACCTGAAACGAGTCCGACTTACTGCCGAGAACCCGGACACAGCTCTCGCTTTGGTCGTACAGAGATTGGATGGCCCTGAGAAGGGACCCCCTCACCCCATACTCCCGCAGCACCTCCCACAGTATCTCCCGGGGAACCCGATCATACGCCTTCTCCAGATCCACAAAGCACATGTAGACCGGTTGGGCAAACTCCCAGGCTCCCTCCAAGATCCTTGCGAGAGTAAAGATCTGGTCCGTTGTTCCACGACCAGGACAGAATCCGCATTGTTCCTCTTCAACCTGAGGTTCGACTATCGACCGAACCCTCCTTTCCAGCACCTTGGAGTAGACTTTACCAGGGAGGCTGAGAAGTGTGATACCCCTATAATTGGCACACACCCTCTGGTCCTCCTTTTTGAAAAGGGGAACCACCACCCCGGTCTGCCACTCCTTAGGCACTGTCCCAGACTTCTACGCAATGTTGAAGAGGCGTGTCAACCAAGACAACCCCTCCACACCCAGAGCTTTAAGCATTTCTGGACGGATCTCATCAATCCCTGGGGCTTTGCCACTGTTTAACTACCTCAGCAACTTCCACCAGGGAAATTGACGACAATCCCCCATCATCCTCCAGCTCTGCCTCTACCATAGAGGGCGTATTAGTCGGATTTAGGAGTTCCTCAAAGTGCTCCTTCCACCGCCCTATTACCTCCTCAGTTGAGGTCAACAGCGTCCCATCCTTACTGTACACAGCTTGGATGGTTCCCCGCTTCCCCCTCCTGAGGTGGCGAATGGTTTTCCAGAAGCACCTTGGTGCCGACCGAAAGTCCTTCTCCATGTCTTCTCTGAACTCCTCCCACACCCGCTGCTTTGCCTCTTTCACGGCAGAGACTGCAGCCATTCGGGCCGTTCGGTACCTTGCAACTGCCTCCGGAGTCCTCTGGGATAACATATCCCGGAAAGACTCCTTCAGTCGGACGGCTTTCCTGACCACCGGTGTCCACCACGGTGTTCGTGGGTTACCGCCCCTTGAGGCACCTAAGACCCTAAGACCACAGCTCCTCGCCGCAGCTTCAGCAATGGAAACTTTGAACATTGTCCACTCGGGTTCAATGCCCCCAGCCTCCACAGGGATGCACGCAAAGCTCCGCCGGAGGTGTGAGTTGAAAGTCTGTCGGACAGGGGCCTCCTCCAGACGTTCCCAATTTACCCGCACTACCCGTTTGGGCTTACCAGGTCTGTCCAGAGTCTTCCCCCACCCTCTGACCCAACTCACCACCAGATGGTGATCGGTTGACAGCTCTGCCCCTCTCTTCACCCGAGTGTCCACAACATACGGTCTCAGATCAGATGAAACGATTATAAAATCGATCATTGACCTTTGGCCTAGGGTGCTCAGGTACCAAGTACACTTATCAGAATCAGAATCAGTATCAGAAAGGGCTTTATTGCCAAGTACGTTGCACATATGAGGAATTTGTCATGGTGTTGTTGGAGCATGTCACACATACAAATATAAGAAGGATAAAAAGAATATAAACAATATAAGTATAAACATATACACACAGTATGTATTAATAATGATAAAATAAATTTAAATAAATAGTAAAATAAGTTGTGACGATGTGTTATGAGAATCCCTATGTTCGAACATGGTGTTTGTTATAGACAATCCATGACTAGCACAGAAGTCCAACAACAAACAACCACTCTGGTTTAGATCAGGGAGGCCGTTCCTCCCAATCACGCCTCTCCATGTGTCTCCATCATTGCCCACGTGCGCGTTGAAGTCCCCCAGCAGAACTATGGAGTCCCCCACTGGAGCCCCATACAGGACTCCACTCAAGGTCTCCAAGAAGGCCGAATACTCCGAACTCTTGTTTGGTGCATATGCACAAACAACAGTCAGAGTTTTCCCCCACAACCCGCAGGCGTAGGGAGGCGACCCTCTCGTCCACCGGGGTAAACTCCAACGTAGCGGCGCTCAGCCGGGGGCTTGTGAGTATCCCCACACCCGCCCGGCGCCTCACACCCTGGGCAACTCCGGAGAAGAAAAGAGTCCAACCCCTATCCAGGAGTATGGTTCCAGAACCGAGACTGTGCGTAGAGGTAAGCCCCACCAGATCTAACCGGTAGCGCTCCACCTCCCGCACCAGTTCCGGCTCCTTCCCCCACAGAGAGGTGACATTCCACATCCCCAGAGCCAGCGTCTGCTGCCCGGGTCTGGTCCGTCGAGGCCCCTGACCTTCACTGCCACCCATGTGGCAGCGCACCTGACCCCAGCGGTTCCTCCCACAGGTGGTGGGCCCATGGGATGGAGAGATGGATGCCACGTAGCTTTTTCGGGCTGTGCCCGGCCAGGCTCCGTGGCAAACCCGGCCGCCAGACGCTCGCTGACGAGCCCTCCATCTGAGCCTGGCTCTAGACAGGGGCCCCGGGCTTCCTCCGGGCAGGGTCACTCCATCTCTTCCTCGGTCACTCATAGGGTTTTTGAACCATTCTTTGTCTGGCCCCTCACCTGAGACCACTTTGCCTTGGGAGACCCTACCAGGAGCACAAAGCTCCAGACAACAGCCCTCAGGTTCATAGGGACACACAAACCTCTCCACCACGATAAGGTGATGGTTCCCGGAGTCCGACTGCCTGCCTTCCAATTCAACATGTCAAATCGGCCCAAATGAAGGCCGCCGTCTCCTCAGACTGACAACGGTACGGAACACACCGAACAGACTCGAATCACTACCTTGCCAGCCTGTCCGACAGCCGATAATCGGGTGGTGTGTCAGCGCCTTAAAGGATCAGGCTGGCAGTGTCCTTTATCTTTTCTTAGTTTCCACAAATCCCATGAAAAGACCAAAACAACAATGAATTGATCTAACTATCAAGTGCTGTGTATATTAAAGGGGTGAGGTGATAGAATGCAAAACCGAGTTTACCTTGTCATAGTTGAATTACGACAGTTCAGTGGGTAAAATAGGCATACTTAGAACCTCAAAGTCCCATTGACACCTCTTTCCTATGCAGATCTCACAATTTAAAACTGCTGCTGAAAACGGGCCAGCTGATCTTCTTAATCTAGGTCGCGCAGATCTCAGAAATTGTATACGTTGTTTGTCTGCTATTTAATTACTAAATTCACTTCTGAGACTTTTTTATGCGAGAAATCAACTCTGTAGAGCTCAAATATGGGCCGTTTTCCGAAACATTTTAGCTAATTGCAAATTTGGTGCGACTGTGTCGGACTTCAGAAGCTCCACAGTCTGACATGACAGCCGCCCGGTGCCTGCCGGGGTTGCTGCATTGCCGGTCGGCCTGTCCACCTTCACAGACCCCACTGTGAGCTGGCTGCGTGTGTGTGTGTGTGTGTGTGCATGTGCGTGTGTGTGTGTGTGTGTGTGTGTGTGTGTGTGTATGTGTGTGTGCTTCAGCCAACCAATCAGTGTGCAGCTCATCTAAATATTCATGAACATACCATATATGGGAGAAAACCTCTCGTTTCATTCAGGGATTTCTCACAGGGTTGCATTAGGGCCCATAAAGCACCCGGGCCATTTTCAGCCCAACCAATGTTACATAACCTATTAGGAGACCTTAAGGAACAGTGTTAAATACCCTATATAATCATTCTATCACCCCTTTAAAGCCTGCTATATCTTCTTACTCTGTGCCATAGAGCTCCACTGTTGTCCAAAAACTAATAAAAGCACATCAATGAGCCACACTGTTGCACTGGATGACATGTTCCTTCATTAGTTTATTCTGACTCAACCCAACATCCATCGTCCTGCTGATCCAAATACTCACTAGAGCACATCCCTGGACTGTTTACATTCACTAAAAACTACAGCGTCTAGAGGTTTTGGGAAATAACTAAGCCTTTAAAAAACTTTTATAGATTTTTGTATTTAGCAGGAACCAACGAGTTTGGAGCAGAGTGTGACTGACAGGGTAGGGAAGTCGGGGAGACAAACATTTTGCTGGTTTTGGTCTTTTTTTGTGGGGTTTGTTGTAAATTAGTATTTTTTCTGTTTTTGTGTCTTTTGTACATCTTTGTGGCGATGCTTTTTATTTTATGCTGTCTTACAGCTGAAAGTCGGGCCGGTGGACGGCATACGTCGAGATTACACGCCTGGGAAGAGCTTTACTTTTAAGATCAGAGGCGATCCGGGGGCAAAGGTCAGCCTGGTGGCTGTGGACAACGCTGTGTATCTTCTCAACAGGGACAGACTTACACAGAGGAAGGTATGTGTGTGTGAACAGTAAACAATGTATTTGTAAAATAAAAAACCCCGAACTGAAAAGAAATCAAATTTTTTTTAAATAAATTTCTTCTTTTTTTTAACCAATCAAACATAGTTTTTACACTTTGTTTTAAAGTCTTTCTTTCTTTGCAAACATGTATACTAGTTATAAAAGTCAGTTTTTAAGTGACTTAATGGAATACACTGGAAAGTTATGGTGTTACAAGTCAATAGTTGTTCTATACCGACAAGTATCATTAGTGTCTTTTTTTAATCAAAGTGCTATCCCGAAAAGAAACAAAAAAAAACAACTTCAAAAACCTTATGTTCCCCTTTCCTCAGATTTGGGGTGCGGTGGAACAGGGAGACATCGGCTGCTCCCGAGGGGGTGGCAGAGATGCCAAGGAGGTGTTCTCAGAAGCAGGGCTGCTCTACGCCTCCAGCGCCGGGTTTCAAACCACAACCAGACAAGGTACCTACGAGAATGGAGCAGCAGCTGCACACTCAGCCAATGAGATGAATTTGAGTCATCCACTTATATAGAGTATTGATTAGTAGGATAACCCCTTGAGAGGAATCATTTCATTAACGAGGGGTTCCTTATTCTAGCTTCTCTCCTCAAACTGTTGAGCAAAACACAGACTAGTTCACAGGATTAGTTCATATGCTGTGATTTTAACTCTGTAAATAATGCTTAATTTATTTATAAGCTATAAAAAAGTCTGGAAATGCAAACTCTGCTTTAAATCTACCGGTAGGTAATAAACTGGATAAACGAGTGAATGATACTCAATTGCAAGCTGTTATTTGTGACCAAAAAATGGGACAGATGTTGAAAAAATAGCACATATAGGGAGAGCCTTTTCTGCCAGTCTTGTTACTCTTAGCTGTAAAGACAATGAACTTTAACTTATATACCATGATCAGGAATTGTAAAAGTCCCAAAGTAGTTCCTGTAAAAAGAAGCTGTGTCATCTGTTTGAGTCCGACTTTCCCTTGTAGCAGCTCAAGGCCATATTTGCACTGTGTGTTTGCTCAAAGTGGAGAAATACTGGAGCTGCTATAGGTGGTGGACTGTGACAAACAGCAACTCATATTGAAGGCTGATAAAATGCCAACATTTAGGTAGATAGTTGGGATAATAAAACTCTCCACTGAAACACCAAATACTTGAAAACTGCTATAGTACTTCTTCTACTGCAAATGAAAATAATCATATATAAACATTATATTTTTAGAAACAGCTTAAAATTTGAATCAGTCTAGCTCGGGCTCCCTATAGATAGGCAGTGTAATATTGATCCCTCCTGTAATCCTGTAAATAATTAATTGCTGAAACTGCATACTATTACATCCTTGGTATCTATGGTAGACTGGCAGCACTGATCTTTTTTTTACACAACTGATCATTGTTTATCAGATATGTTGATTTGTAAATAAGTGTGTCTCCGTGATAGAGACAAGCAGATAAACAAAATGATAATTGATTGTACATTCAATTCAATTCAAAGTGTTATTGTCATATGCGCAGTAAGGAAACATGTTTCCCTGTACAATTAAAATTCTTCCTTTGCTGTCCATAGAATGCCAAACAATGTAAAATATTCAATATATACTACAAATATACAAAATAAAACAATTTTAAAAGGCAGAAAAATAAAGCAACAATAATAATTATAAACAGTGCAAATGTAAACAGTGCAAGTTATGCATGTGCAAACGGAAAAAATGTAAACAGTCAAGATCAGGTATATGAGGTAGACCATGATTATAAACTCCTATCGCTGTTTAGGAGTCTTACGAGTTCACGCCACGGTTAAAGATGTTTTCTCCCCTCCTCTCATCAGCCCTGCGGTGTCCAGGCAGTGCCAGAAGGAGGCGCTCTGCTGAACAGTTGCAGCGTAAAGCCGAGCTGGGTGAGTAAAATGAGTGGACTAATTGCATTAATTGCTTGCTTGGGAAACAAGAACACCGCAACAAGCTGATATTGTAAAGTTATGACGTTGCTATTTCCATTGACCAACAAAAACCTGGTCTAAAGTCAATAGCGCAGCATTTCATTGTTATTTTAACAGCAAATTAGTAAAATGCGCCTAGGCTTATGCACAGCGCGCGGACACTATGCTTGTTACACACACACACACACACACACACAGGGAAGCGCAGCAGCACACACACATGCAAAAGATTACAAATAAAAAGATTACAAATAAAAATATTACGGTGCAAATCCGCCATCATAATAGCAATGCACCAAGGTACAAACGCGCCTGGCTTTTAAAGGGAATGGGAGATGACAGTCTGATTGGTTTATTGCATGTTACGCCCAAAACACACCTATGAATTAATGAAGACACTAAGTACAACCCTTTTGAACCACATTCAAACGTACCTGTGCCATGCGCTTCACGCCGTGCGCTTAGAACATTAAAATAGGGGCCTACGCCTCATTGGAGTCGTGTTTCTGTCCACCTGATGAATGCAAGTTCAATTATCGCTTGCTCTCTTTTTTGGTTTGGTCCCCACCGACACCTGAGGGAAATATCTGGCTTTTAGCTGCTAAATATTCCACTTTCTTCACCAGCTATTCACCAACAATGATCATTCTCTGTTACAC
Organism: Sander lucioperca; assembly: GCF_008315115.2. Classification (NCBI taxonomy): domain Eukaryota; kingdom Metazoa; phylum Chordata; class Actinopteri; order Perciformes; family Percidae; genus Sander; species Sander lucioperca. The sequence goes on from NC_050176.1 coordinate 19,087,040, forward strand.
ATTGTCATTTCATTAATTGTTGAAATAATTGTTAGTTGAAATGAATAACTATTAATACTATTACTCGTACTAATGACTCTGGTTCCTCCTCCCTCTGCCTCCAGAGAGTCATTACAAGGAGAAGCTGCAGCGTCGCTGCTGTATGGACGGCCTCAGGGGGATCCCCATGCCGTACTCCTGTACGCGACGCTCCCTCTACATCACAGAGGGCTGGGAGTGCATCAAGGCCTTCAGATACTGCTGCGCCACTTACAGGAACCAAGAGTTTGACACCCAGATTCCCACCACTCCACCACCCTTTACAACAACTCCCCCAACCACCTCCCCTCCACCCGTGCCCACTTTAGTCCATCATTTTTTTGAAGTGGAGAGGGTGGAACGAATACCCCTATCACGGGAAAGGTTTAGTAAGTACTACCTCAACCTTATCTTTCCCATTCTGTTTAAATTTTAGTTACCATCGTTTAAACATCTTGCTTTGAAATGTAGCGTTAGCGTGCTAACATTTGCTAATTATTACTACACACAAAGTACAGCTGAGGCTGATGGGAACGTCATCAGTTTGGCAGATATTTGGTCATAAACCAAAGTATTGAACACATTAATAATTAGATCTGATGTTGGCGCTAGAGAGGATAATCAATTCATCCTGAGGGGGACATGAACCAAATATCACGACAATCCATGATTCACATTCCTATCAATGTTCTAACACTTCTTCTCTTATCTACGAGCGGCAGTAACACCACAAAAAAAACAAAGCAATGCACCAGAAATGGCAGGGAGGAAGACGACTGCAGGCTAAACATGGACGTAAAATACTTACTGATATTGCAAACGAGGAATGAAATGCATTCAACACGTTTTGTTAGATCTAAAGGTTTCACACATTGTGTTTTGGTGGGAAACAATGAATGTATACATAACTTTTGTTTGTTTACAAGAATAGTCTACAGGGCATCTTTTTAATTGTGCAGTAGTTTGTTGTTGTGTGTGGGTGTGGACATATTAACAGCTTCTAGAATCATATATTAGAGATATGCAATGAGACCTGCTAATTATATGTAAATGTGTTCAATAGATTGGGCCAGTGAACATGGGTTGCCTGTACAGCCTGGAATGTCTGGACGGTATGGAACGCAGGTATTTTCTGTCGAGACAGTACAGGCTGGAGTTGAAGCGCACGTGTCCTATTCAAAAGCAGACAATATGGGAGAAAAAGAAATACCGTTTGAGCCAATGGGTGCGATGCTAGAGGAGGAAGAGGAGGAGGAGTATCTGGATGCGACTCAAGTGTATCTGCGATCCAAGTTCTACGAGTCTTGGCTGTGGACGGATGTTAACCTTCCCAGCCAGGCAGACAGAGACGGGTGAGTAATAGATAAGAGTAGAGGTTACATCGGAGGCAGAATCATTTACATCATTTAGTTTACTTAAACATCATCTGGTGGAACAGCGTCAATCTTCAGATTTGATTTATATTAGTGCCTTTTATTAATCCCTGTGCTGCAGTTAGGTTGTTGCTGTACCAGGGATACCAAGGATATGCATTGCTAAAGCTCTGTCCTGATTGACAGCTCGCTGAGGTAGAAACAGTGCTGGTTTAAGGCACTTCTGCATTGGCTTTAAAGGCTCTGACTAGGGCTGCATGATTATGGCCAAAATGATAATCACGATGATTTTGATTAATATTGAGATCACGATTAATTATCATGATTATTTCTTAATTTTAACCAAAACAAATTTTATTGTCATATAGGCTAATTATAACTGACACTAATGATGCTTATTATAACATTCCTGCCAATACATCCACATTGTGCTACATTTCTCCTTTGTTGAAGGATACTATGAAGGAGTATGCCATTTCAGCTGTTGTGCGACCGCTTTCCACACATGCGTGTTTGCCGTGAAAAGATACAGGCAATGCAATTTTCTGTTAATGACGCATGTTAAAATCCGGTACCAATATGGCAGCGGTGCCCGGTATCTACCGGACGAAAAAGCAACGCGGATTTCGGTGCCACTTAAATGTCTGCGTTGCGCTCTGATGCTCCAAAACAGACGTTAGAGGCAACAGAAACATCGCTGCATGTCAAGCTAGTAAACACTAATAACACGTTACACAGCAGGTAACGTTAGCCTACCATTAGCTACAGTAGTAACTGGATTAAACACGGCTAAAATGCTGACAGCCAAACGGTGTAGTGTGACTGTATTTCACTGTAGAGGATTCCAAAAGCGGGACGTACAACCATCTGCCGCTAAAGCTATGAGCTAAAAGACACAAACTAGCACTGGTCACTATTGTTGTCTGAAAAACATCATAGACGGGACAAAATGTCGCGTTTACTGGCAAACTGGTAAACCTCGTGACCAACTTATGGACGACTGCTATCTGTTGTGGAATTTTCCTCACGTTACTTTCTCCTCTGTGACTGTCTACATCTAAACTAAGCTGCGCGGTGCAGGGAACAACTCTGATTGGCTCATGGAGGCACGTGATCAGACAGTGGTTTATGGAGCTAGCTCTGACACACCAACCCGACGGCCGACCGTCAGCAGAAAAGGCAGTCGGACTGATCAGTTGGCTCCTGTCTCTCAAAAAAGTGCCTCGGAACTCACCGAAGCGACGCCGACTTGAGCGTACGTTCTGCGTGTGTGCAAGATGTAATACGTCTCCATAACAGCAGGCGGCGCTAATCGGTATTGTTGCCCAAAAAATGAAGACCGGAAATGACGGAACATCTCTCTAGACGTATTAAACACAGAGCACGCTGTCGTCAGTCATTGTTTTCATCAGAGTGTTGATAGTTGTCAAGAAGGATCGTTGTTGTCATTACTCGCTGAACAGAAGAAAATACGATGGCTAGTAATAAGAAGATACTGGCATTGTCAGCTCTCGGGCTTCTTCTTGTGGAAGAAGCACTGATTCGCTAGTCAAAGGCTAGCACTCCACCAATCAGATTGGTCATCGAGTCCGACTGCCCACTGGCCGATTCAACAAGTCAAATCGGCCAAAATGGATGCCGACGGCTTCTCCGACTGACGATGGCACAGAACACACCAAACAGACTCGAGTCACCGACCTCGCCAGACTGTCCGATGGCCGATAATCGATAATCGGGTTGGTGTGTCACTTTTCAGGCCTGGAGGTTGCTGCTGGGTTCACAACCAAGCAGGCGTCAAGGAGTTTTAAACAAACACAGCACAGTAGCACCCCTCTGTGCAATGTCAATTTGAAAATGCTGTAATGGACCAGCAACTTAGTCCCCCAAAAATCCAGCCATATTCATGGTGTGTCATATTTGACTCCTGTCTGATAAACAGATGGATCAGGGACGATCCAATGCCTCTTACTCGGTTTGATCACGTCAAACAGGTAGCACTGTGAACTCCCTGCATTGCATCATGTTTTGTTTAGTCAGTGATAGCAACTGAATAAACAGATCAGAATTCCGATTCCTGTGTGATGTCCTTGTTTGCATTGTGAAATGCATCAGTCAACCAAAACTGCAAAGTTGCTGTTATTTTTTATCGCCAAGTTAACATTTTAAAGGATAGCTGCTGAAACTGTAGCCTGGGTCTGCCCTCCTACGTACTTCCACTCAATTTTCATTTTTCTATGAAATGTACGAGAGTCTGGTAGGACCAGGCTACTGAAACTGTAGTATGATGCAACAAAGCAAAAGAAAATGTAGAGTTTTAAAATTGTATTTCTTTCTTTGATTTAACATTTATACAGCTATGCTATACAGTTTTTTTGTTTCATCTATTTAAAAAGTGTCAGGGGCTTTGATAACACAGATATGAATCTGATTAACAGGTTAGCGTCTAAGAATGTGGACAACCCCTTACCTGACAGCATCACTGAATGGGGAGTTCTGGCCATCAGTGCATCACCTCATACAGGTACGAGGAGGTTGTCACTTTGTGACTCTCAGTTTTTGTCACATTTTATGACACCGGCCACTGGCTTGTGTTTTGAAGAAGACAGATAGGGGACTGTCACATATTCATCATTATTTGGAGTGTCCCCAATTGTATGACTTAAAACTGGATTATGAAAATGCAAGCACTTGACTTTGAGATGTCTACATTTTTGTGCCACAATGCACACATGTATATACAGTAATTTCTTAACAGCAATCGTCCCCACTACATGCCACCACATCATTTCAACATATTATCAACAGTTACTTCTGTAGACTTTCTGTAGAATCTGTTGTCCAACAACTCACTCAGTTACTCAACTCTACAGGGAATCAATAAACTTTCAGTGGCCTAATAATTGCAATGCTTAAAGTGTAAAACCACAGTAAACCTAATCCTTAATGTTGTCATTGTCATGAAAAAGCAAAGGCTGAACAAATTGTCCAGACTTTGCAAAGACTGAAAGTTCAAATCTCTAAACTCAAAGTTACTTATACACATTCATGTGCAGAAGCCTCATCACATCACTAATGTGCTTCTGAATGCCTGTAGGTTTCTGTGTCGCTGAACCGTACAACATCAGAGCATGGAAGCGTTTCTTTGTGGACCTGAAGCTGCCGTATTCAGTGGCGAGGAACGAGCAAGTCGAGATTAAAGCTGTGGTCCATAACTACGGCTACGACGACCTGCATGTAAGTATATCTCCTCAAAACTACTCAGCACAGTCACTTCCTTATTATTCAGCTGGGGAATTGAGTAAATATAGAAAGCATCTTCTGCCAGTATACTGTTCAAAATCTTAGTTTAGCATGGTAGCAGGTGACATTTGTTAGATGTAAGTTAGCACTTAACACACAAGGACAGCTGATGCTGGTGGGAATACTATTAGTTTTGCACGTATTTTCTGGCAGTCCATTCAATAGTTGTCCAGACATTTTACTTACTGTAGAACCAGAAATTCGAGCTGTATGGTGTCACTATAGGCTACTAGAGGAAAAGTCAGGGGATCATCAAAGTCAGCAGGATTTATGGCTAAAACAATTCTAGCTTTACTCTGTTGCCTCCCAAAGGTAATTCAATAAATCAAGTCTTGAATGAATAAATGTTGTGACTGGTTTCCGTTTAGGTGAGGGTGGTGCTGATGAAGACAGAAGGCATGTGCAGCATTGCCTTTAAGGAGAGTCACACACAGGAAGTGACGCTGTCAGCCGGCTCTTCTGTTGCGGTGCCTTACACCATCGTACCACTGGTGGTGGGGAAACTTCCTCTGGAGGTGATGGTGGTGGCCAGAGGCACGACGGCAGGAGACCGCATCCAGAAACAGCTACGTGTGGTGGTGAGTCACTCTTGATGATGAAGATCTCTTGGCAGTATAATCAGGGTAGGATCTTTAACGGGAGCAAGTAAAGTGTGTCTACTCCACCAGCCTAGGAGTCAGCTGCTAAAACAGGAAAGTTGATGCTCTGCATTGTGAAATAATTGTCCTTCATTGTCACAATAATTTTATTTCTATGGTACTTCTATGATCCCAAAACAATTGCCATGCAGACAGTATGCAAAACAGAAATTAACTCAATTGACTAAATTGACTCACTGGAACTACAGCTCGCGAGCTACAGTTCCAATGAGACAATCTGTAGGGGGGCCGAAGCTGGAAAAGTTACATAGTATGCCTTTAAGTCCAATTAAATGTTAAAAAAATAGAACACATTATAAAGAAGCTAATAACAAGAAAGTTGAGACTGACTTAAATAAAGATATCTCTTCTTAACCCAAACAGCTGGAGGGAGTGCAGAAGGCTGAAGTTTGGAGTACGGTGTTGAACCCGTCTGCTGAGGGAGGTAAGAAGATCGCAGTGATGAATCATTTCCTGTTAACTCCTGTCAAAACGCATGTTAATATGCCAGATTTATGGCATTTTTATGTTTTACGTTCTATTCTCCTTATTCAGAAAGAGTTGATTCCGCCTCTAACTCTGGTGTTCAATAAATCATATATTATTGTCTATTTATTTATTTATTGACAATTTAAACCAGCATTTTGCATGGTGAATTATTATTATTGTTAGATCACAGTTTTACGAGTTACAAATCCAGTATTATCCAGTTCAATTGTTCTCACAGACCTGACGCAAACAAAAACTCAATGAAATTTTTAGAATTAGAATTGACTTTACCTTGTAAGAGATGGATCCTCCTCAGGTTTGGATTAACTAGTGATGAAGTTTAAATTTATGGCTCTGTTTCCGTCCACTATAGGAACACAGACGGTTCGGGTGGGCAAGATCGAACTGGAGTCAGTTGTGCCGAACTCTAGGCCAGAGACATTCATCAATGTCAGAGGTCAGTCACTGACAGAGCGGTGGAAAAATTCAAAATAAGCCTACCAGAAAGGACTGATTCCTGATTCATCCTCTCTCTTCCAGGCAATGTGTTGGCAGACAGCATTGATAACTCCATCAGTGAGGACTCTTTGGCCTCCCTGATCCAGATGCCCGGCGGCTGTGTGGAGCAGAACTTGGCAAGCATCACACTGCCGCTCATCGCCACCCTCTACCTGGATCGAACCAACAGCTGGGAGAGTGTAGGGGTGCAGCGCAGGGCTGAGGCTCTCCGGTACATCAGGAGAGGTGCGAGAGAGGAAAAGGATGGATGGATTGATGGCTGGATGGATGGATGGAATTCAAAAATGTAAAGAAAAATGTGGTATAGATGATTGATTAGCTGGTGTATAATTAGCGAGTGAATGGACTGATCTCAGTGTGTGGGGATGAATGTATAAATGGATAGACAGTTGAGTACATGAAGAGTTGGAAAGATGGGTGGATAGATGGTGGATGAATAGTTTGATACAAATGTGGATAGATGGATCAGTGAGTAGTTGAATGGATGGATGGATGGATGGATAGTTTATTACATGGATAGATGGAGAGTTAGAAACATAGATGGATGGATGGATACATGGACGGATTGATGGTTGGATTGAAGGATAAGTGGATATAATGATGGTTAGATGGAAGGATAAGTGGATATATTGATGGTTGGATGGAAGGATAAGTGGATATATTGATGGGTGGATGGAAGGATAAGTGGATATATTGATGGTTGAATAGACAAATGGCTAATTGGCTATTAGGATACTTGGATTTATACAGGAATCAGTCGATGGGTGGGTGGACGGATACAGCAAATGAATGGCTAGTTGGATGGATGGATTGATGGATGGATGAATGAATAGACAGGTGGATAAATGGCTAGTTGGATTTGTGGGAAGATGGATGAACAGATGGATAGTTGGATGTACACAGATGGATGAATGGACGGGTGAATGGATGATGATCCGAATGGTTGATTGATGAACTTCAGACTTGCTGGACAGATGTATGGCTAGTTAGCTTGATAGATATTTTTGGGAACAAGCTTTGTTTTCATTATGAATAAATTCACATCCCATCTTTAAAGTCTTCCATGTTGTTTTCAGGCTACGAGAACCAGCTGGCCTACAGAAAGAGTGATGGCTCTTACCCCCCCTACAGGAGGGAAGGCGCAAGTACATGGTACTGTCAAGATTTTACATATTTAGTCAAATCTTTAAAACCCATGAGCTGATTTCCAAAGAAAACCTGGTAGACAGATAAGCTAGAATTGTTTCCGTTTTTGTGGTTATTTGGGAATTTCAAATTTTCGCTTCTCTGTAGATTGACATCTATGAGGTATTAAGATATCTGATAAAATAAGGTAGCCAATGTTATATTTTAGAGTTTTGAATCAGGGCTGAATAATAATCGTTTTCGAAATGAAATCCGCGATTAATCAAATGTGAATTATTTAGTTGAATGTTAGGTGCAACATTTACATTTAACATTTTTTATTCCTCTTTTGATTATTATATTACCTGTTTTTTTATAAGATAAATGCTGGAATAATGTTACATATCACAGATTGTTTACATAAATGTCAGAAACTTTATTTAACATGATTGCAGAAGGTGCAATATGTAGCAGAAAAAGAATACGCAAATCAAATCTTAATCACAATATCTGGCAGGAAAATCGCAATCAGATTCCCCCACCCCCCCCCTCCCCAAAATCGTTCAGCCCTAGTTTGAATGCATGAACAACAACACATTTATGTTGTGCCACATTCTGAAAATGAAATTAGTTAGTGTGTATTACTATCAGTATTCATTTCCTCATTACTTAATCTGTTAGATAAGTAGTGTAATGTGACCAAATCAAGGCTAATAACAGTCTACATGATTGTCAGGATCACGGCGTACGTGGTGAAAGTTTTCTCCATGGCTTACTCCATCACTGGCATCGACGAGCAGCAAGTGTGCGAACCGCTGCTCTACCTGGTGAACAACAAACACCAGCTTTCTAGAGGGAGCTTCAGAGAGGACAACCCCGTTTACACCACTACCATGACTGTGAGACACACACTTAAAAACACACCATGTCACCCTGCTGATAACCGATGAAATCTTTTCTGCATGTTGTCTATCCTCTTTCCCTCTCTGCGTTCCTTCTTGGTTGTTCCTTTTTTCATTTAACTTAAATGAATGAATATCAGAATGATATAAATATCCTCCTAATTAAATAAACAATCAAACATCATTAAATGTAGATACTGTATAAGTGGATGACTTATGTACTGTATGTTGTTATCCTAGTAGTCAATGGTAAAGTTCATGTTCACACTAAATCTTTTGTAAAACAGTCAGAGGTGGGAAGAGTACAAAAATATTCTACTTAAGTAAAAGTATTATTTATTTGATGAACTTACTGTACAAGTACAATTACCAGTATAAAAATCTAAAATTAAAAAGTAGCTAATTTAAAAGTTACTCAGAGTAAAAGTTACCTAGTTACTTTTTAACAGCAGAGGGGAGATGTACTGTCTTATATATTATATTATATACTGTACTTAATATCTTATTTATACTTATTATGCTTATTTTATTTATTCGCAGTCTTTTGCGATTTGTTAAGAGCACAAAGCCAAAAAAGCAACAAAAACCTTTAAAAAACAAAAAGCATATTAAATTGAAAAATGTGACAAACAAATGATGCTAAAACATTTTTTTTTTTTTACTTTTTTTTTACTCAGCAACGTTTGTGCTTTAAAATGTAGCAAAGTACAATACTTCAAGCAAAACATACTTAGGTAAAAGTACAGATTTTAAAAAGTACACAAAAAAACACTCAATTACGGTAACGTCAGTAAATGTAATTAGTTACTTTCCACCTCTGAAAACAGTAACATATTGGGACAGATGTTTTGGAGTTCATTTTTGTCTTTCATTGAGGATTAATTCATGGCACATGAACTTTCAAGCTCAATTTCAGTTTGGCAGCAGATATCTTTTGTGCAAAACTAAAACATTAATGGCGACTTCCTCAGAATCAAAGTGTGAGGGCTTCTTTTTAGAGCTACCAGAAATAAATCAGTCCTAGAAGAGACAGAGAGACACATTTCTCATTCTGCCTCAATAGACCAGTATGCAATGCAGCCACAGGGCTGGTGTTTGGAGTCAAGTTTTGAAAGGCATTTTTAAAAACTTATGACATACAATAAATGTGATATACAGATATTGGAATGAACTGGTTATGTGAATCCAAAGATGATTTTCTTTTCTATTTGATTAAAAGCCTCTTTTCCTTTGTCTCCAGGGCGGTCTCCGTGGTGACGACCCCGAGACAACGCTGACGGCCTTCGTCCTCATAGCGCTCGCCGAGGCCAAGCAGGCTGGAATCCGCTGCACTGGTCCAATTGTAGAGGTAATTCATACAGAAATGATCTGCAGAGTTGGTTTTGCCAAGCAGTTAGATTTCATTTTTAGTTAACTGATGTTTGTTTTCCGTAGAGCACTTTTACTCCTCATTGTTAAATGATCGGAGGTTTTATCAGTAGTTGTGCTTGTAACAATGCATTATGTAATAAAATGTCAAAATGTAATACAAGTTTACTTCATTATCTTTTAACACCTGCAATATAATCTGTCGCAATATGTAATAAAAACCCTAAACGCAATATGTAACTGATTTCGCCGCATTTTTTAATAAATCATAAAGCTGCAGTTCTTACAAAATGCGAAGGGTTGCACTTTTATTTATGAAAGTGTAATGATATGGTGCATTATGTATAACCTACGGGAACAGATGTCTTTTCCTCTGCTGGCTTTGAAAGGCATTTGAAGAAAAAAAATCAAAAAGTAATAAATATAGCCTATTTCATTATAAACTATTTTAATTACTCTTATCTTTAATCAATCAATCAATCAAACTTAATTCATAGAGCACTTTAAAACAACCAAAGATGTTGTTGTTGCTTACACACATTATGTACGAATTTATAACAAAATGTGGCAGATTATTACATAATGCGGGTGTTATTACATAATGAAGTGAAAATGTATTACATGTTGACTCTTTATTACACAATGCGTTGTTATTACATAATGCGTTGTTACAGTGCTTAAAACTGTTGTCTACCATATGTGTCCGCTGTAGGTAGCTGTCCGTCAGACAGCTGAATACCTGAAGAGGGCGCTGTTGACGACGGGGAGGAGGCCGTACACTGTGGCCATCGCCTCATACGCGCTGGCTCTGCTGGGGAATGCTCAGCCCTACAACCCGACACCATCTTTACTCAGAGCTGCAGCTCCAGGTATCTCATACACTCCTCATACACTCAGAGCTGCAGCTCCAGGTATCTCATACACTCAGCCCAGTTTCATTTGTACACTACTGAGAATCTTACATACAAATACATCAAGTTACTGCTTCAATCAATTCAGTTTATTTATTTTATTTGTCTTATGTCAGATAGTCTGACACACTGTGGGAATAAATATAAACTGTAAATATGAATCATAATATTTACAGTCTATGGTATAAACATGCCATTGGCAGCGTATTTCATTCTCCCCCCTTCTGCTATTTGCGTGTTACCATTTTTTAAGTCCCCTTTCACTACGAGAAACAACAACCTCCGAGCTAGCAACCTACACGCAGGCAGGAGCTCAGTTTTCCAAATCGGGGGATAGGCTGAGGGAATCAACGAGTTCTAGGAAAGGATTCCACATCTCTAGGAATGTCGAGATAGAGCCTTTCAAAGAAGATCTAAGCTTCTCCAGTTTCAAGTTGTCAAGCACCTCTTTAATCCAACGGTCATGTGTAGGGAGGCGGGAAAGCTTCCAGTTGAGCAGGATCAGTCTCGGACCTAGCAGAGATGTGAATGCCAGGGCCCGCCTCAGCGCAACAGGGAGGCCAGAATCAGGGGAAATGCCAAAAATGGCTGATAAAGGGTTAAGGGGATTAGTGTGCCCGTAGGCTCTGCCCATGGTTTCAAAAATGCTCCTCCAGAAAGATGCTAGTTTGAGGCAAGACCAGAACATATGAGTATGGTTGGCAGGGGACTGGTTGCACCTGTTACAAGCGTCCTGGTCAGTGGAGTATATTTTAGACAATTTTGCATTTGTGTAGTGAACTTTATGAAGGACCTTACATTGGATTAGGCCATGACGAGCACATATGGAGGAAGAATGGACCATAGCCAGAGCATGATCCCATTGTTCGTCCGTAATAGTCATGCTCAGGTCGCCCTCCCACGCAGCTTTTGACAGAGTATGAGGGTTCGCGGAGGTCGATCCTAGTGAATCGTACAGTACAGAAACGCATTTCTTACGGTTGGGGTCTATCGACAGGAGGGAATCAGTCAGGGTTTCGGGGGGGCGGGGAGGTTTGGAAAGTGGGGAAATGTCTTCTTAACAAAGTCTCTAATCTGGAAAAAGCGAAAGAGGTGTGACTTCGGCAAATTGTAAAGGGAAGAGAGCTCTGTGAAGGACGCAAATATGCCATCCTTGTATAGGTCCTTAACGCTGACAATGCCATTACTGTGCCAGGCCCTGAATGCCAAGTCTGACCTCGACAGAGACATGTTTTTTTTAAGCAGTGGGGTCAAGACGGAAGGACCCTGTAAACCTAAGTTTTTCCTAACCTGACTCCAGATCTTAAGCGAGAAGGATACAATCGGGCATGTGCCCACAGATGTTGAAGGCAAAGGGAGTTGGGAGCAGAGGGCCGAAGGCGTGAGCTCGCCCGCTCCAAATGTACCCAGCAGTCCAGTAATATCGTCTGAAGTTAGGGAGTGCCAGACCCCCCTCAGTCTTAGGGGACTGTAATATCGCATTGTGGATCCTAGCGGGTTTGACGCCCCACAGAAATTTAGATATTGCCCTGTCCAGCGAAAAAAGATTTAGAGATAAGCACCGGAATGTGCTGGAAAAGATTTTTGGGGAGGACAACCATCTTGATCAAATTTATCCGGCCCATGAGGGAGAGCGGTAAGACCGACCAGCGGTCAAAATCACTTTCAGTTTTTACAACTAGAGGTAAGAAATTTTTGCGGAACATGTCTGATACGGCCGTTGTAACAAAAACCCCCAAGTAGCGAAAACTGCCCACTTAAATGACGATAACGAGCGTGGGAGCTGCATAGCCAGAGAGTTTATCGCTAGGAGCTCGCTTTTCTGGTAGTTGAGCTTGTAACCGGATTATGCACCGAACCGTTCGAGAATGTATAAAATCACAGGAAGTGAGACGGCTGGGTTAGAGATGTACAGGAGCAGGTTGTCCGCATACAGTGAGACTTTATGAGTCGTGCCAGATCGTGTGATGCCCTCGAAACCTTCCGCTGAGGTAAGCCAAATGGCCAGAGGTTCTCGATGGCGAACAGGAGTGTGGACAGAGGGCAGCCCTGTCTGGTGTAGGGCTGGGGTGGTATGGATTTTTTTCTACCGCGGTTGAAAACCAAGAAATTCCCGCGGCAGCGCGGTATACCGCAACCCCCTTACAAGAGTAGCGTAAGTTAGAGCGAGAATGGCAGGGTGCCTTAAGTGAGTAACGTCAGTAACGTCGTGCAAGGAGAGCGAGCGGTAACGGAGAGTAGAGTGTCGCTGTGAGGAAAAGAGAGAGGAAAAAGAGATAGCAAATATGATTTAAAGTGAGTTAAAAGTAAACAAGAAACCAACAAGCTAGAGCTTCTCAAGACACGTTGGCTTAATCTATTGTCAATACCGCCGGTAAAGTGAATGGAGTTACCCCTGAAAAACATCGGCTTAAACCTTACAACATATGTTTCAGGCGGATTGCAGCCCGTCTAGCAGCTGAGCAGACAGAGAGCCGAGAGGGCGACTCGGCAGTTTGCTAACTTGTTGCTTTCTCTACCGATATAAGCCGCAATGTTTTAGGCTACGAAACGTGCATGCAGGCTGAAATTCAACGTGCCATTTTATCGGGATAAAGCTATAAACAGAAGAAGAAACTCCGCTAGCTGCTAGGCTAATGTGCAATGATAAACACTGCACCTGTAACGTTAATGTGTCTACTTCAGCTGAGAACGGAGAAATGTCTTTGCCTTTCCTACCGTACTACACGGTATGGAACATTGCACTCCCCAACTCGCGAAAGGTCGGATTTGCTCCATCTTTTTATGATAAGTTTCGTTTAGAAAACCTTCAATCCATGTAAGACACAATGTCATTAGACACAATCAATCCATGTCATTAGACACAATCAATCCATGTCATTAGACACAATCAATCCATGTCATTAGACACAACGTGCACGCGTGCAGGCCAATGTTTTTTTGCGGTGATGGCGGTGACGAGCTCAGACCCACGGTAGGTGTCACGTGATTGCGGTAATGCGATAACCGTCCCAGCCCTAGTCTGGTGCCTCTCCGAAGTGAGAAAAGAAGTGACGTGTCATTAGTTTGAACTGAGGACATCGGGGATGAATATAACAATCTGACCCAGAGGATAAAGTCATCGCCCAGGCCGAAACGTCCATTGCCTAGGTACCCCCACTCGACCCTGTCGAAGGCCTTTTCAGCGTTGAGGGACACCACAATTTCCGGGGTATCATTACTTGACAAGTGAATGACGTTAAGTAGGCGTCTAGTGTTGTGGGACGACTGCCGGCCAGGCATGAACCCTGTCTGATCTACAGAGATAATGGAGGGCATCACCTGTTGAAGACGGAGTGCTAGAACCTTTGAGAGAATTTTGAGGTCCACATTGAGGAGTGAGATTGGTCTATAGCTGCCGCAAAGCAGGGGGTCTTTCCCCTTCTTAAGATTTAGGGAGATAGTGGCCTTCGATGGGGTGTCCGGAAGTCGACGCAGACGAAAAGCCTCGAAAATGGCAAGTTTTGACGAAGATTTGGATCGTGCAATAAAGCAGTCCTGTTTGGTTCTTTCAGTGAATGGTTGTAAAGCTTTACAAAGAAGATGCATATAATAGATCTTCTTAAATCCTCCTTTACTCTTAATTGTTTCCTCTCTCCTCCAGGTGGCAGCCACTGGCCCGACAGTCAGAACACCTTGTTCACCCTGGAAGCGACCGGCTACGCCTTGCTAGCTCTGGTGAAGTTGGGGCGCATGGAGGAAGCTGCAGCACCGTTTAAATGGCTGAACGGCCAGCGGAGGAGAGGAGGAGGCTTCGGCTCCACTCAGGTAACAGCAGGGCGAGTCTCGGAGCTGAGCTGGGATCTGCAAATCCAACATCATTGTCTTTTTAAGTTCATTCACCTGCTCCAGGCTCTGATTAGTAGTTACTGCCTTATGTTGACTACACTGTTTACTGTTACATTACAGTAAATCAGAAGTTTATTCAAGTCCATTCAGATTATTCATTCAGATTATTCAGATGAAGAATCAACACACTGTCTCCTTATGGACAACAGTTCTGTTGGGAATGGAGTGGAGACTATAAGTCATTTATTCTCGATCTTTGGGAGCGGTATATGCTATATTCTGTATACACATGCACTCAGTTGCCAGTTGTTTATTATGTACATATATTTAAAACTGATGCAATCTAATACAACAGTCCTGCAATAGAACCTTAATAAAGGATATAATTTTCATTTTGTGAAAAATAACGATTAATCGATTATCAAAATAGTTGCTGAATATTTTTCTGTCGATCTGCTAATCTTTGCAGCTCTAATCTGAAAGTGTATATCTTCTGAAAAATCATTGGTATGATGATGAATTTAGTACTATGGCTGGTCACTTCACTAATTCACTCTTTCGCGCCTCTTACTCGCTTGCAAACTGAGGATTACGCAATAACGCTAACAGAAAGAGGACAGACGTCACCCACTACTATCTAAAATCTCGTTCTAATCATTTCTGTTTCCCTTCTCTGTCTGGTTCCAGTCCACCATGGTGGTGCTCCAGGCACTGTCCGAGTACCTGATAAACAAACCTCCTGATGATGCCAGTCTGGATGTGGATGTCAGGATAACGGGGCGCAAAGAAATCCGCTACCATTTCAACCCTGTGAACGCCTACGCCGCTCGCTCCTCCAGGGTGAGACGGGTTCATCAGTAGAGAGACACTGGAAGTGTATCATGATGTTTCTAACTTCATGTTCAGAAACTCAGCTGAGTTTTAATAACATCAAACAGTGTATTTGGGGGACATTTCGGGATTTCAGAGAACCACTGGTTGCAATAAAATAACCAGTTAGTGTATTTTTCTGATGTAATTTTTAAGATGTATGCTACTACAAATGTCTTCTTCTCTGGTGCTTTTGTTGCGTAGTTGCCTGCTGATGCTGATTTGGAAGTGCAGGCTCGAGGGAACGGACAGGGAATACTGGAGGTACGCTCAAGTTTTAAGTTTAGCACCATTTTTCTTTTCATACAGAAATGCAGCAGGATTTTGATTACACACTACAAGGCTTTTACTTAACTGTAATTTGCATGATTTGTTTCTCTTGTGTGTCTCTCTTTGTTTTGCATGTGGTGTCTTTGACTCTAGGTTGTGACCCATTACAACCAGCTGCCGGAGGTGGATGAGAAGATGTCCTGCAAGGACTTTGAGTTTAGCGTCGCTATCGAAGAATCCAGCGGTAACAAGAGTTCTCACACTGTCTCATATAGAATATGAATGGTGTTTTTCTCTTCAGAGTTGTTTTCTGTCCTCTTACTGTAGGCCAAGATACGTCACTTTTAGTGCCACAAAGGGATGAAATACATTTCAGCAAAAATAAAAAAAAATCTCCTGGATTGTTCCATTTCCTTAATATATCTGAAACATACAGCTTAAAACATAACACAGAAAAAGAAAAGAAAAGAAGAAAAGTTAAAACTGATACAATTTGCTATAATTATATTATATTATTATATTATATTATATATTTAACCTATAACACCTGCCATGACATGAACATAACATAGCAGAAAACAATGTCAAAGATGAACATTTGTATTAACATGTTCATGTCATCACACACAAGAACATCAAACATCTTAATGAAAAAATGCATAAATACATTTAATAATCTACGTTTATAAAACACCTTTTAAAACAATGGTGAAATATATTATATTAGATATTAGATAATATATTAGAGATGGTCCGATACCATTTTTTGCATCCCGATACTAATTCCGATAGCTGAACTTGGATACTGGTATCGGTATCGGAACATCTCTAATAATTATACAATATGTAAAACATATATGTTCAAAACCTGAAAATGTAAAACATTTTTGACATATCACAACACACACCAAATATCTTTAAGTAAAAATAAAATACCATACGGTAGCACAGCCAAATAAATTATAGTGTTATGTAAATTAAGGTCCACAGGACAAGCAACCAAACTTCTGCACATTTTTCTGTCCCCTAACAGAAAAGCCTCCAGCAGATGTGGAAAAATCCTACCAGCTCACCATCAAAGTGAGGTGAGTTACTGTTATTTTCTTTAACCTTTTTTTATTTTTATAAAAGGGTAATAAAAGACTAAAGTATCCGTTTGTCTCTTTCTATCCCACAGGGCTTTAGGACCCAGAGATGTCCGGATGGTGATTCTGGATATAAATCTGCCCACTGGCTTCACCCCAGAAAACTCTGACCTGGAGATGGTAATCAGCCTCTACTGCTAGATTAAGATGATCCAGGTTCAAGTTTAGCTTGCTTTTGTTGAGTACATCTCCACTTATTTCAAAATCATAGAAAATGATTTTGAAGAGCCGCAAGAGAATGATTAATAGTTTTACTGCTTATCTTTTTTGCTTTAATTTTGGACGAACACCTGAAGTGATGTAACTGACAGACTGAAAGAATAATTTCCCACTTTCACAACAGAGGAGTAAAGTACTTAAAGGTGCTCTAAGCAATGTCACGCGTTTTTTAGGCTACAACATTTTTTGTCACATTCAGCAAACATCTCCACACTATCTGCTAGCTGCCTGTCCCCTGAACACACTGTAAAAAAACGCGGCCTCTGTAGACAGCCCAGGCTCCACAAATGCCAACAAAAAAACTGTGCCAACCTGCACCACCAAACATAACAAACAGTCTTTCAGCCAATAACCGACAAGAAGGATTAGGGGGTGGGGGTTGGGGGGTTAGTGCGCGGAAGGGAGGGGTAGGGGACGGGATGAGGAGGAGGGAGGGGCGAGCTAGCCTTCATTTTGGTTAACAATACTTCGAACGTCAACAAGAAGTGACGTCACCCAACATCGCTTAGAGCACCTTTAAACACACAAAAGACCCACCTGATTTGATAACATGGATTCTACAATTAATTCTCTATATCAAACTATACATATTATACTATATATATATATATATATATATATATATATATATATATATATATATATATTATATATATATATATATATATATATATACTATATAACCTTTGTAGGAGGTTACAAATGTCTTGCAAAGAAGCCACAATTTAAGCCCTGCTGATAAGGAGACTGTCCTCAAGTGAGCAAGTAAAAAAATAGGCATTTCAGCATCAGTAGTTGAAATGTTGTATGGTGTTAGTCAGTCACTATTAAGGAGATCTTTAAGTTTAAAAAACGGTATTAATAAAACAGGCATGTTTTTAAGTGTCTTAAAATAGCACTGAGCACCAATTTTTGTTTCCCAAAGCAGAACAGAAAGTCCATTTTGAAGGCTACATGTATCACTTGATGTTTTCTATATCGGGATAATGACACACGATAGGTAAGATGAGACTGGCTACATGTTTAGGCCAGGCTTGCTAACTGATTCTGTACATTTTTGTGTTTGTCCAGTTGTCAAACTCAGTGGACCGTTACATCAATAACTTCCAGATTGTTGATAACCTGAGTGACAGAGGCTCTCTGATCATCCACCTGTTCAAGGTAAAACATTGTTTACTTGTTTGCAACCAGAAGGAAGTCAGAACTGGTCTCTTGAAGTCAGTTTGTGCATCCGGTAATGTCTCCATGTTTGTGCCTTTTTCAAGAAGCAGGTTTACTGAATTATCTCCATAACTTTGCTTAATAAAACTTGGAGCAACTCAATTGAAGGAGTTTCCATGTTTTACACAGCACTGTTACACGGAATACTCAGATCTTAGAGAATGACCCCATAAGCCTATTTCAAAATATGGGGTCTAGCTCAAGCTTGCAAAAATAATAATATCATCACTGGCTGTTTCTCTTCTCTTTTGCACTTAATTATCCCCCTTTGTCCTCTCAGGTGTCTCACAAAGAGCCAGAGATCCTGATCTTCAGGCTTCAGCAGAGCTTCAAAGTCGGCCTCCTCCAGCCATCCTCGGTTACTGTCTACGAGTATTACAACCCAGGTGGGAGGACACATTCTGACCATCACAGCTCACATCACATATAAGAAAAAGTTCACTACCAAAACATCTTAAACATCAGTAAAAGACCCACACTGAGACAAAATAACAGGCAGATTGGGTCCTGGATTGAGTGTTTCTCAAATGGGGGTACGTGTACCCCTAGGGGTACTTTGGAGTACTGCAGGGGGTATGTGAGATTCCTTTAAATATGTAATAAATAATAATAATAAATTAATGAAGTCATGGACTTTAAACATTTGAAGTAGTATTTAAGTGTTTTTCAGTTACAAAGTTGTTTGACAGTGGTGGTGCAGCGCTGTAATGTACCTCTTTATATAGCCTTTTATTTCTATCAAAAAATGCTTTGCGCTGGTCAGGGGGTACTTGGCTCAGAGCATGTTTCACAGGTGTACATAATTGAAAAAAGTTTGAGAACCACTGGTGTAGAATATGTCCAGTTTATTTATTGTGATAGTAATATTGAAAAATAATATTGAATCTTTCAGTATGATGGTGACGGGTGTTGTACATACCTGCTCTCTCTCTCTCACAGATCACCGCTGCAGTCGCACCTACACTCCCAGAGAGGACAAAGAGGCGCTCACTCAGATCTGCCGGGACAACGTCTGCCGCTGCACGCAGGGTAACATGTGCACGTGTCTGCAATGATGCATTAGTGGACACATTTGTATTTATGGTGTCTGTTATTTTCAATTTCTGGATTTAAAAAAAAAAAAAAAAAAAATAAATCTCATATTGTCCAGGTGACTGCTGCGTCTCCAAAACGGACAGTGAAAACTTCCTCAATAAAGACAGAGAGGTGTTTGCCTGCAAGACTTTACACCACGGTACGATACACTGTCACACACTCCCAGCTTTAACACACACACACACACACACACACACACACACACACACACAGACACACAAACACAAACACACACACACACACCTTGATTAATCACAGAAGCAAATATGAGAGGATAACATGCAAACCATTATTTGCAATTATTGGTACAATATGCAGAGAAAAGGGTCAATAATTATTTTCAATATTTTGCTAAAAATACTAACAGCTAATGAGTAATCAAACGCTGAATCTAGGATGAGGAATCTGTACAGGAAAATATTAGGTGAAAGGGGGGAACTGTCAATCTACCTATTAGTGGTAATTAATGTATTTCCTTATAATGAGATTTGTGCTTCAGTTTTCAAGGTGAAGGTGCTGAGTGTCAGCCAGAGTTACTACGACAAATACGAGATGGAGATCACGCGAGTTATCAAGCTGGGTGAGTCGATGCAATAGCTGGCTGTCTTTTATGGTTATCAGCTCTTTTTTTATTTTCAAATAAAGAATAGTTAACTACTAACTACTAAGATACTTCCTCACATTGGCCTCACAATGTAGAATATCCAAACAAATCGCATGATTACTTATCAGATGGACCCATATTCACACTCGGTGGATTAAAGGTCTGTTCTCTAGTTCTGAAGCTATATATCATCTGAATCTCTCCCTCCTACCGTCCAGGTGTGGAGGCAGGAGTCGAGGTGGGTCAGAAGAGGTTCTTCATGTCTCACGGAGGCTGCAGGGATGGAATCAACCTAAAGCAAGGCTCCGAGTACCTCATCATCGGCCCCAAAGAGGACCAGTGGAACATTGATAGTGACACCAACAGGTAAGAAGAGAAAGAAGAAAAAAAAAGTATACTCGTTATAAAAAAATGGTAGGCAATTGTGGGAGGTGAAGTTGGCTGTAGTGCAAGTAACAGTTGGAGGTTCTGACTATAAACATGGATGAGTTTATGTAGTCACATTTGGCAAATGTATCTTTTCTAGCCAACATGCATAAGAAGCTACCAAAGTAGAACAAGTTGGATGCTTGCAGTAAACTGTCAGCTGTTGCCAGTTGATTAAAAGTCATGCCTTCCTGAAAATGTAACTAAGTTAATGTACTGGTACTGTTTGTTTGCTGCATCACAAACTGAGGTTTGTAAGTACAAACTCTGACTTACAGTAAAAAGGTTCCTTTATTTTTTTTTTCCTTTTTATCAATCAACTTTCAAGTTATTTATTACCAATGTACAAGAATGACAAATAAGTAGTAAAAGTACTACTTAAAAACAAAATGAGAATCTCAGACATAAAATATTGCTGAATTTGAAAAATAGGGATGAAATAAAACAAATAACAATGAAATGAAATAAAGTTATATGCATTTGTGTTAGGCAGGTGTAGAGTAATTGCAAATGAATTTACTGAATGTAAACAGTATAAGTATATAGATGTATAAACAGTTTGTAAAACGGTAAGTAAAAAGTATGTAAAGGTAAAGTTGACGGTATAATTTATTACTAGGGACTGAAGGACAGAGAAACTACACCGGTGATATTCTTTAAATAATGAAACTGCAGTGAAAGATGTATCATAGCCATTTTGAGGCAAGGTGCACAAGCAAACATTCACCCTAACAGTCTAAACTCCTCTCTTTCCTCCCTGTCTGCCAGATCCATCTACATGCTGGGAAAGGACACCTGGGTGGAACGTTGGCCTACGTCTGCAGAGTGCTCCAGCATGCAAGCTAAATGCAAGAGCCTGGAAGATACTGCGGATGAACTGTCTGTCAATGCCTGCAGGGTGTAGAGGCGTCTGAGCCGCAACTGTACACCTTTATGTGCAGTTGAAAGCCGGAGTAATAATGGCATTAAAACAAGTTATTTGTGTTTTCACTGTAGAAAAAAGAACTGAAGTGGAGTTTGTTATAGCAACATACCCATAAGGTTTTTCGGTAACACTTTACTTGAAGATGTCTACATAAGAGTGACATTAACACATGACACTGTCATGACACATGAACCCTAACCCTAACCCTAACTCTAACTCTAACCATAACCATAACTTGTCATGACAAAAACCGAATGACACTTAATGACAGAAGCGTTATGTCATAAAAGTTCATGACTTGTTTATAATGTTTATGACACGTTCATGACAGTGTCATGTCACTCTTATGTAGAGACCTTCAAGTAAAGTGTAACCGGTTTGTCTTTACTGTAATGATATAATAATAAGAATAAGAATGAGAAAGAACTAAAAATCACTAATAAAAGAAAACTAAACTGTCTTCTCAAGGGTATCACAGCTTTTATAGATGTTTTAACCCCCAGCAGATACAACCCTCTACAACAATACGTTTTATTTTAGCTCATACTACAATAGGCATTGCGTCTGTAAAATGAGCTCAAGTACAACATATTGTTGATAAAAGGATGGATTAATACAACAAACTGTAGCAAAAGACCCCATCTTCATTATCAACAAACAAGTTTATTTCATTTATAGAGCACTTAACAGCAAACAAGTTTTGCACCAAAGTGCCTCACAAAGACATACTCATTTCTAATGAAAAGGTTGACCAAGGTTTCATACAAGAAAGTATGAAAGTATAGTATGAAAGTACTTCTAAATAATTAGACTCCCAAAAACATGGAATATAAATTATGTCACAATAAAAGGCATTAAGTAATTTTGGTATTGTTTTAAAGCCAGCCTGTTTTGGCTGTGAGAGTCTGTTTAAGTTTGTAAATTTGAAATGTATTGCTGTATTTTCACAAAGAAATATATACGATCAGTGGTTACCTGCTTAAATAAACAAACTACTCAATATAAATAGCAGGCTGGAGATTCCTTCTGTGTTCAGCAGGTGTTTTGTTGATTGTGCTGTACAATGCAGCTGAATCCTCCCCGTCTGACTTCTGACTTCTGGTTTTCAAAGAAAAAAAATTGAATTGGGGATTTTAATAGATAAGATATTAAATGATACAAACAGTGATTTATAAAACAGGTCAAAGCACATCAGGCAAATGCAACAGCGATGAGATGTGTCCAAGCTAATAGTCATTCTAATCTTAAAGTCAGGATAATGTTCCTGTGAGAGGAGCTGCTCACCTCTTAAATGTGACGGCAGCGTACACAATGCTCTCTTCCTCCTCCTCTCTGTGGAGCCGAGCTGGTCTGATGTAGAGAGAATCTGGCTGGTTCTTGGAGAACTGGACACTGGCATAGTGAAGGTCCTCCTGCCTATTGTCCAGCTGTCTCTGAGTAGTTAGATACTGCAGAGACAAGATCACTGTTACATACAGTAAAGGGACTCCCCCAGAGGTGGCCTCTACAAAGCCAGACGTTCCAGGAAGTATCATTACAGGTAGGAAGTAGATTACTGCAGCCCAATGTAATTGGCCCAAAAGAATTTGGGAAAAAGAGCAAGATGAAGTGCTTTCACATGTGACCCAGCAGTCTGGTTCAACTCTTCTTCCTCACCTGTTCCCTGGGTTTTGGTCTCTCTTTAGACTCAGGTGATTGCTTGGAAGCACTCTTCTTTCTGGTTAGAAAGAAATTAATGAATAATTTAACTCTGACAAACTGACTGCTTTAATGATTTCAATGATTTAATGAAGGGAAACATTTTAAGCAAACCTCCAGGTTAAACAAACATATTTGGAAAAGAAAATTTAAGCCAACTTTAAAAGCATCACCCAAACTGTCACAGATTACAGATTGACTTCCTGTTACAACTTTTGACCTATTGTATCCATAGTTTTGTGTTAACTGTCACGGTTTCAGCAGGAGGACCCAAATGCAAGACTCTTCCAGGCAGAAGTTCAGACAAACATGCTTTATTCTGACTCTACAACTTACAAACTTACAACTACAAGCGAACAGGACAAAGGACAGAGGAACACCAGGAGTAGAAATGCACAGACCAATTAACAGGAAGACAGGGGACTGGACAAGACCATAATTGGGAACAGGTAAGAGCATAAAAGGAGGGAAACTAACAAGGCAGGAAGTGCAGACCATATAAGGGGATGGGCGGAGACAAAGACACATGACAGACAGGTAACCACAGAGCACATGGGAAACCGCAACAAGCACACAACACAATATACAAAATGGCCACCAGAGTGGCACAAAGGCAGTCAGTCACAGCAGCTCCCATTAACATAATGGATACCACTGACATTTAAAGTAAACTATTGCCTTATTTCTTTCCACATTGTACTAAACTGTAACAATGCCCCCCTGTTTCTGGATGACTGTTGAGAGTACAGTGTTGCCAAAAATGACAGAATGTATGGCCAAACCTTTTCAAAAATAAGATCCAAGTTAATAATTTAGTTAATAAGACTTGTTTGAGTCATGTTTGTTTCAATGACTATGAAGGTGCTTACCTAGCCAACATAAAAACAGAGAGCAGTATGACAGCCAGGACAACAGCAGTGGTTGTTCCAACGGCTGATGATTTCCATGCTCCTAGAAGTGGTGATAAAATGACAACACTAACAATTAATTAGGCTGTTGCAAGATGTACAGCACCATTGGCCTCAGAGTAGTCTCGCTTTGCCAGACCCTCCTCCAAAACGCGCTGGAGGAGAGTCTGGCTACTCCACATAGCATTCGGGGATGGGAGGAAAACATGCTCTAGTTTATTGGCATATCTTTAAACCAATCACAATCATCTTGGGCGGTGCTAAGCACCGTAGAAAAGCCACGGTGCCGCTGCAAAATAGGCATGGAAGGAACTTGTTTTGGTGGAACGTGTACGTTTAAAAGTTGTTTTAGTCATGCGTTAGAAAACTCAGATTGGACAGATAGTCTAGCTACCTGTCTGGGTTTACCCTGCAGAGATCTGAGAAAAGGTTAACTGTAGTCCTCATAAATCGACAGAGTTTAAAATGCCAACACAAAGGAAGCCCAAGGCAACGGATATCCGGCCTAAATCAGTGAAATCCGGCGGATTTTCCAGGAGCAACGGAGCAATCCCGGAAGTGGTACGTCAAGGATATAGACTAGCCTCAGAGTGACAGTGTAAAAAAAAAAAAACATGTTCAATGGCTATATCCTCTATTTGATCCATCTACTTCTGAATTGAGATCTTCACTGGTCTCTGGAAACAGACCTCTGGAAAACCTATCCAAACCGGATGTTTGTGAATTATTTTTAAAAAGTCTGATTCAAAACAGAAACGACTCCAAGGAAAATTAGATCCAATTTTAAAATGTATTTGACTAATGTAGTATTGTGTAATACTAAAAGTATTACACAATTATCAAAACCTTACACTCAAGGAGCAAAACATTGGCCCAGATGCAGTGCTTAATTTGTAAAGTGGGAGCTCCCGGAGCGCAGGGGGGGGGGGGGGGGGGATCCGGCGACGGGGGTTGGAGGTAACGGAACAAAAAAAAAAATTACACTGCCTACATAGCTTCTCTGAGTAAAAAAGCCTAAACAACGCTGTGTGTACATCAGGGCAATGTTTATTTTTATTTCAGAACGTGCACTGCATGGGTACGAAATGTAATGTCTCCACATTCTTGATCGACGGAAACAATTTTTGCTTTTTTGGGATCCGACTGGCCAGCGTATTTGAAAAAGTTAAGCAAACTTTGTTGTCTTTTTGACATTTTTCCCTTGAGTGAAATGAGGCCAACAGCAATCTCAACCAGCACAAGCGCATGTGTCACTTGAAGTGCCTCCCCTCCTACCGTCCCTCTCCCCCCTCTTTCTTACCCTGAAAATTCACCTCAAGACAGATAAAAACATTGAACGCTACACAAACAGTAATTTATTTTTTTCATTTACGCGATTAATTTTTCATAGTGACACAGGAGGTGCCGGATCCAATAAAATAGGTTCCGGATCCAACGTCGGAGGTGCCGGAACATGTTCCGGTGTGTTCCGGCTCAAATTAAGCCCTGCCCAGATGTGCACCACTATAAGCGCAATGTCAGCTTCACGCGTTTTGCAAAACAATACACACTTGTATACATTAGACACAGAAGTATGTCATGATGTCACTTCCTTGAAATTCCAAAGCACTGACTGTCATATTACCACACCTATGAGCTGATCTGTATAACACAGCCATCAAGTGCGGAAACATATGATTGTTTAATTGTAGACACACCAATCAGGTTTAAGCACTATAAAAATGCAGCAGGTAAGTTCATCTGCCTTCAACCAAAATGAAAGGAGTCAGAAGAAGAGGGAGGGTGAAAAGGGGGAATCCACAGAGGATAAGAAGGAGGTAGAGAAAGAGGTACTCCTCATTCAGGCCATGTAGGACGCCTGTAAACAGGTTGACTTGCAGCTGTGCAAGGATGGATTCCACATTCAAGATTTTTCTGCCCACGTTACCTTGCCAATAAGGCTATCGCCTGTAATGTTGATGAAATTCTCTGGCCAGATCCAGCTAGGCGAAGAGATAATGTCTAGTATTTTCTGTACTTTTTCAGATCTTTTTTTGTTTGTTTGTTGTTTTTTTCTGTAATTGTAACCTGTACTGGATACAGTATTTTATGTTTGTCTGTTGTTTGCTGAGCTAACAGTGTTATGCACACTACTGTAGTAGCTGTATGAAAACTGGGACATGTTTTGTTGTGATTCTCCATGTTGACATGTTGTCTGATTTGGGTATATGGAGAGAAATAAATTATATTTTCCTCAGTCTGCAGCATTGGTCTTGTGTAGTGTTTGGTGAACTTATTGTATATTTGCACTTTCTCTGTGTACTTCATGTACAGTACTCTAATCACTGAGAAGTAGAATTGCTAAAAGTATTTTAGGTTAGCAACAGCAGTGTGTAACTGGGTCTTTGGTGTTTTTTGCCCCCAACGTCTCCTCCCAGGCAGCGCAGCAATGGTTATGTTTAGGGTTAAAGTTAGGGTTAGCTGCCTGGAAGGCGCCGTTGGAGGCCAAAAAACACCATCGAGCGTGTAACTGGTTCAAACAGAATGAAGTCATGTGAAACGTGTGTGTTTCATATGGTAACACAATATGGTTTTAATAAATGAGTGTATAGTTTTTGCAAAAGTGTTTCATTTTGCAAAGGGTCTGAGGTGTTCTGCTGAGTGGGTGTGTGGTTGTGCTGATTGTGTGTAGTGTTTTAAAAAAACGGTTCCTGCTTTCAAAGTAGTGCTTAAGCAATCGGAAAAAAAACTGTAACATGCATCCAAAAGGTTTGAAAAAGCTCAGTTTGTCAAAACCAAAACACATGGCTGGTGTTTTTATCTACTATTATATTTTTACCAATCTTAGTGGTAGGTCTGAGCAGTTTCACATAACTGGGGGAATCTGTTCCCACTGCATTACACCAGATGGTGTGTTATGATCTCTGCTGCAGAGAGAGAGTGTGTGTGTGTGTGTGTGTGTGTGTGTGTGTGTGTGTGTGTGTGTGTGTGTGTGTGTGTGTGTGTGTGTGTGTGTGCGAGAGAAAGTGAATTAAAAAAACTTACCTTCTACAACAATCAGATGTAAGGTGGAGTTCTGACGTCCTCTTCTGTTCTGGGCTTCACAGTAATAATTCCCACTGTGTTCAGCTCTGAAGTCAGTGATGGTGAAGATCTGTCCTGATGCTTTTGGTGAGTCTTCATTCTCCTTGTACCAGGTGTAGTTAGCTGCTGGGTTAGCATCACTGCTACAGGTCAGAGTCACTGAACTGCCCTCCACTATCTCAGCAGAGGGACTCACTGACACAGAGGGAAGCTTTGGACCATCTGGAGGAGAACATGTAAAGGGAGCCAAATCATTAATGTTAGCAGACATGCTGTGTGTCTGGACAGGTTTAAACTTAAATGTACAAACATATTTGTGTCCCTCTATCTCCATTATGGAGTACATAAAATGGACTCTTATGTATGGTCACATGAGACAATTTTGTCCTTGGTTTCCTGGAAACAACAGGTGGCTCTACTTCCCCAACCACACAAATCAACCCACTAATCCCTACTTTTAAATACAGTGTTAGCCTAAGAGAAGTGCAAATGTTTAATACTTACACTGAACATCTATAAATACAGACTTAGAGGCTAACTCTCCGTGTTGATTCTCAGACTTGCAGTGGTAGCTCCCTCTGTCCTCAGAACTGACGGAGGGGAAATGATAGATGTCTTCTGGTCCTTGAAGCAGTGTTTGGTTCTCCTTGTACCAGGTGTAGTTAGCTGCTGGGTTAGCATCACTGCTACAGGTCAGAGTCACTGAACTGCCCTCCACTATCTCAGCAGAGGGACTCACTGACACAGAGGGAAGCTTTGGAGCATCTGGTAGAGATGATTTGACATAAGTTAACTATACAATCAGCCACATGTTGCCAATAGTGAATTAAACCTCTCCATAAGCAACTACTGGATCTGCTCAGTTAAATACAGCAGCAGACTGTGAATATGAAGCAGACAGAGTTGAAGACCCAGAAAGACTCTTTTCAAGTGTTTAAAATCTGAACATTAAGCTGTACATTTTCTGCATAACTGTGTAAATGCTGATTCAGCAGTATTCACACTATTGCTATATATATTGTACACCTTTTTCTGCTTTTATAATTGGTGTATTGCATGACTTACACTTTTTGTGTGTTTTCATGTTCTTCCAGACTTGATGATTTTTTTTCTGCATACTATAGTATGACTTTGTTATCACTTTTTTCGACATAGTATACAATGATTTTTTTTAATCAATTTTTTCAACACACTATACTATGACTTTTTTTTTTATCCTTTTTTGACATACTTCACTATGACTTTTTTCGAAATACTATTCGAAATTATTATTATTATTGTTTTGACATATACTATAATTTTTTGACATAATATACTATGACTTTTTTCTTGATAAGATGTTTTTGGCATTTTAGGCCTTTATTTGATGGGACAGCTTAGACATGAAAGGGGAGAGAGAGGGGGAATGACATGCAGCAAAGGGATGCAGGTGGTAATTGAACCGGCGGTCGCTGCGGCAAGGGCTGACCCTCTGTACGTGGGGTGCACGCTTACCAGGTGAGCTACTTTTTATCATTTTTTTTTTTTTGCTATTTTCTATATTGACTCTACATTGACTATGATTTTTTATCACTTTTTTCACCATACTATCTATCTATCTATCTATCTATCTATCTATCTATATATATATATATATGTTCTATACTATGACTTTTTTTCAACACACTATACTATGACTTTTTGATCACTTATTTCAACATACTATACTATACTATGATAATTTTAAAAATACCATACCATGACTTTATCACTTTTTCCATCATACTATTCTATGATTTTTTTAAACAAACTATACTATGACTTTTTCCCTTTTTTTCGACATACTAGGCCTATACTATGCATTTTTATCACTTTTTTCAATATACTATACTTTTTTCAACATACCATAGTATGACTTTTTGAACACTTTTTGAAATACTATACTATGCCTTATTTATCACTTTTTTCTACATTGAATACTATGACTTTTTTATGATTGTTTTCGACATACTATACCATGAATTTTTAATCACTTTTATCAACATACTATACTATGACTTTATCAGTTTTTTTTGACATACTATACTATGATTTTTTTATGACTTTTTTTTACCATAATATGATATCGCTGTTTTCAACACACTGTATTTGGTGGTATGGTGGCGCAGTGGTTAGCACTTTTTAAACATAGTACTGACTTTTTTCGACATGCTATACTATGCTTTTTTTTATCACTTTTGTTGACTACTATACTATGATTTATTTATCACTATTTTCGGCATGCCATAGCATGGGGTGGCAGTAGCTCAGTCTTTTGGGAGTTGGATTGAGAACCGGAGGGATGCTGGTTCAAATCCCCGTATGGACCAAAGTATGGTGGTATCACCTCCTGGGCAAGGCACTGAACCCCCAACTGTGCCATACTATGACTTTTTCATCACTTTTTTCAACATACTATAGTTTGTCAAAAAACCATTAACAAGTCTTTATCACTTTTTTTTGGACACACTATACTATTACTTTTTAATCATACTACACCATTACTGTTTTTGACATACTATACTATGACTTTTTTTATCAATTTTTTCAACATCAAATACTATGACCTTTTTCGATATACTATACTATGACTTTATCACTTTTTTTAACATACTATACTATGCCTTTTTAATCACCTTTTCGACATTGATTACTATGACTTTTTTCTACATACTATGCTGTGATTATTTTTCAAAATAATGATTTTTTAATACATTTTTTCAACATACTATACTGTGACTTTATCACTTTTTTCAACATACTATACTATGAGAGAACATTGTCTTAAAACGTACTCTTTAACTTGCTCTCACGGCCACAATTCTTACTTCTCATACACTAATTATACGTCAAAAAGTAGATACTTGTCTACTTCACCTTCTTACCCATTTCAACCAGCAATTCAGTGTAGCGACAGCTTTTAAAAAGAAACTCAAAATATTCCACTTTTGTTTGATACATTATTGGTATTCAACATTTCAATGAAATTCATACTAATTAAAACCATTCCCACTTTCCCAACTATTCTCACTACTTCACCTTCTTCTTATGCAATTATGCCAGCAATCCAGTTTAGCTTTAGCAATTTAGCTTTTCAGCATTCACAAGCATTTTCTGCAGGAAATGCATTTTCTAGTATAAACTGAATTTCACTCACATTTCACATTAATAAAGATGTATTCAGATGTCCTCTTTCCCAGCTCGTTTTCAGCTGCACAGTAATATTCTCCAGAGTCACAGGACTGGATGGAACTGAAGACAAGCTGTGGTTCTTTGTTAAGAAGTTTTTGGTTCTCCTTGTACCAGGTATAAGTAGCTGCTGGATTAGCATCACTGCTGCAGGTCAAAGTCACCGAAGTGCCCTCCATGATTTCACCAAAGGGACTCACTGACACAGAGGGAACCTTCAAAGCATCTGGAGTAGAAAACATAAATATATTTATAAGTTGGAGAAGCAAATATTACACCCAAAGAGGTACTGGGTAGTGGAGGTTGATGTTCGATATACATTTTTTGTTAGGTACACAGTGGAGTAAACTCACACACTGCCAAAGATCTGTAATTGTCATGTCCTTTTAAAGCACAGGAGATGATGTCTCCGAGATAAAACCGGTCTTTATATGAAGAACTTTCCTCCTTCATGATTCTCGCTCCATTCTTGAACCAGACGTAGGAAAGCCCATCAGCTGGACTGCAGCTGCTGTGACACGTCAGCTCTGCATAGGTATAAGAAGGGTAGACTATGTTTCTGTTCACCTTAACCCGGAGAGCTGGATGTGAGAGGAGAAACCCACAATGCCATTAGCTAACAGACATCACACACATGCGATAATCTTTACAGCTGTGAAATACTTTGAGATATCTGTAACCTAAATGATTAACACCTCGAACAAAAGTGGGTATATAGGATATATACAAACCCTACGAGAATCATAAAAAGTTTTTTACTTTTTTCACTTTAACTTGTAACCCATATTTTTGTAACACTTTCTGTTAATGCACTTTAAAAAAAAAAAGGTTTAAACATTGTAAATACTTTATAGGTCAGTTACAAGCCATGCATAATAACCTTTGGGTTGCAGAAAATCTCTTTAGCTGATGTTTATCCTCAACCAACGCCTTCTTCACAACCTTGTAATCCAAACATTATTTGTTGCATTGCTTTATCACTAATCTACAAAGCATTTGAAAATTATTTTTAATAAAGCCATTAGATCAGCCTGTATAGACCCATGGGTGACTTATTAGAAAGTGGCACAAAAAGTTTTAGTTAAACTGCTGCTGTAAATATACAGTGGCACTCATAATGCAAATCAAACCAGCTATTAGGCTAACTGAAATAAAACCATGGTGAAGAGTATGTGATGATGTGGGGCTATTTTAATTCCTAACTTTATCAGGATGCATATTATCCTGGATACTATGCATCCTGATAAAGAGATGCTAGAGAGATGATTTTATGGAAAGTATCCCATGCTAATCTCTAGGTATGGTGAAGGGTATGTGATGATGTGGGGCTATTTTAATTCCAAAGGCCAAGGGAACTTTATCAGGATGCATAGTATCCTGGATCCATGAAATAACTGGCCTTTAAAATAAAAATAGGGGTGTACTCACTAAATACCCCTGTATTTTAAGGAAGAACATTTATTTATTTACGATACATTATTCATTCACAAAGAAAATTGGTGTCCTTAAAGGTTGGATTTTCCTCAATTTTTTAATTAAGGCATTAAGATCAATTTCCAAAAGATGATTTTTTTATTCCTCTTTTTAGTCAACTTTAGCATGGGTTCATAAACTTATGAGTGCCACTGTATCAGTTTGTGTTGATCAGTACCTGTGACAGTCAGAGTTGTTCCAGGTAAACTACTCCTCCATTCAAAGTTTGGTGTTATGAATTTGAAGTGATACTCAGCTGAGTCTCTCTCTCTCAGGTCAGAGATTCTCAGAGT
The DNA here is from genome assembly GCF_008315115.2 of Sander lucioperca. Taxonomy (NCBI): domain Eukaryota; kingdom Metazoa; phylum Chordata; class Actinopteri; order Perciformes; family Percidae; genus Sander; species Sander lucioperca. Next base: position 19,118,928 of record NC_050176.1, read on the forward strand.
GGAGCGTCCTCTCTCTGTTTCTACATGAACATGACCTGTATACTGGGAGTCTTCACTAAGGTCTTCAGGCTGGGAAGGATTCTGCCACTGATGATTACACTCACGACTGAACCAGAATGTAGATTTAACTTGATCTTGGTAACTGTTGTACATGCAAGAAATGTTCACTGAAGAGCCTTTGGAGGCGCAGATGCTGCTGTCAGTGTACGTCACTCTGTTGCAGGATTGACCATGGACACCTGAAATATAAAAACATTTTAAACATGTTATTGCATCTATTTAAGGCACATATTATTGGACATCATCAGTTCCGCAACAAAGCTCGACTATCCAGACCATGTAACACTAATCAATCAGTCTACGATCTAGACAAACATTTGCTCAGCCACTGCTGTTTTTATGTTTTCATACCTGCCACTTTTCTTTTTCTGAGGGACATTTTTGTAATTGAAATATAAACTATGCTAAGTTACTTTCTGGACTCATCTAAAACTGAGAGTCAAGAGAAACTGGTTGCCAGATTGACCCACAAAAGAAGAAGTTACGAATATAAGAACAGATCATTGAATTTCCCCAATGACCAAGTGTTGGTTTAATAGGCTTAGTCACCTGATCCATCCAAGGCTTTTGTGATCCCACACATTTAAACAGAAGAACTAAATGCACACACAAAAATGTAAACTTTGAAATGCAAAATGTCTAAAATTCTCTTGAGCCATCAGTGTTATGGTTTTCCTCAAACTCTCAGCTATTTTTCAGTCACCAGCTCCTACTGAAGCAGTCAAGGTACAGTACAGGTTACAGGCTCCACCACATGACAATATGTCAGAGGAAGACTGTGGAGTAAACTTACACTCTGAAGGAGAGGGGAAATCCTCATGTCCTTTTACAGCACACGAATAGCTGTCTGCAGAACCAAAGCTATAGCCAGAATAAAAACAAGATGTTTTTTTCTGAACTTTCTGTCCGTTCTTGTACCAGATATAGGAAGAATGATCAGGTAGATGACAACGGCTGTGACACTTCAGTTCTGCCCAGGAAGTATACAATGATCTCCTCACCTGCACCTGCATATCTGGATCTTTAAAAAAAGGAATTTTTTGTTCTTTTTTTAAACATTAGGGTCACATGACATTCTTCTACATGACATCAGCTATATGTCACATTCACTGTGCTGTGTTGATCACTACCTGTGACAGTCAGAGTTGTACCAGGTAAACTACTCCTCCATTCAAAGTTTGGTGTTATGAATTTGAAGTGATACTCAGCTGAGTCTCTCTCTCTCAGGTCAGAGATTCTCAGAGTGGAGCGTCCTCTCCATGTTTCAATGACCTGAACACGACCTGTATACTGGGAGTCTGTACTAAGGTCCTCAGGCTGGGAAGCACTCTGCCACTGATGACTACGTTCAGGACTGAACCAGAATTTAGATGTGATAGATTCATAACTGCTGAACATGCAATAAATGTCCACTGATGAGCCTTTGAAGGCACAGATGCTTCTGTCAGCGTACAGCACTCTGTGGCAGTGCTGACCATAGACACCTGAAAGATAAAATCATTTTTAAACTGAGCCGTTACAACTTTTTAAATCTTTCACAGCAGTAACACAGAGGTTGTATTGTCGTTGAGCTACTGACAGCAGAAGTGAGAAAAGATGGTGTTAATATAGAAAGGGGAAGTGAGTTCATCCATATTTAAAACATTTCATTTGACAGTGCCACAAGTTAAATGTGCCATGGCGTTCTGTTAGTGGTAGACTGTGGAGTAAACTCACACACTGAAGGAGAGGGGAAATCCTCACGTCCTTTAAGAGCACAGGAATAGCTGTCTGTCAACTCAAAGGAGATTTTTAAAGAAGATGTTTCTGCCTCAATTTCTTGTCCACTCTTGTACCAGATGTAGGAAGGATGGTCAGGGAGACGACAAGGGCTGTGACACTTCAGCTCTGCCTTGGTATAACCCTGGTGGACTATTGGTTTCACCTGAACCCGTAGATCTGGATCTGTGAAAAAGGAACAGAAATATAATTTATATTTATACATTAATCCAAACACATTCACAGCATCTATGCATGGGTGTTCATGTTTTCTCCTTGGGAACAATATATGGTGAAGAGAGAATCTAATCTCAGAGATATTTTTACAAACGATTCAGAGCTATTAATCACATAAAGTGGTCTTGTGAACATTCAGTCAACTGACCATTTAGCAACAGACCCAAACGGAATCTGCAAATTATTTTCTTTACAGTTTTTAGTGGTAATACAGAATTTCTTTTTAAATTAAGTTGTTTTAAATATGCGGAAAATTTTGCATCTGCATATTCTGTGCCCCAGCTGTCTTAACACCACTTTTTACCACACATCTTTGACTCCGCCTTTATTTTGATCCGAACTACACACCTGTAAAGTTTCGTAGCTGCAACATGCACGTTGTGACACTATCTCTGTGACAAAATCTGTATATATATATATATATATATATATATATATGTACTGTATATGTAGATGATAGATATTAGATATATATAGATGATGGATAGAAGAAAATAAGATAACAAAAGATCAAAATACCAGAACACCTACTGAAAAAATACACTTAAAGATGCAGTAGGTTAGACTTATAAAACTAATATTCTGTCATATTTGCTGAAACTGACCCTATGTTCCAGTAGAACTACATAAAGCAGGTAATTTAAAAAAAAAAAAAACTCCAGCTCCTCTGGCACCACCTAAAGCCTGTTGTGTGATTTGCAAAAATCCACAGCTCCCTGTTCAGATGTTCCAATAATGGCCGGGGGGGGGGGGGGGTCTTACTGTGTGTCAATCACTGCTCATGCACACGCATTCATTATCTCTTGTGGGGGGAGGGGCTTAGGAGACCGTTTGGGCTTTAGCAGAAAGGGGGGAGGGACTGAGAAGTTGTCGATGTTCAAATTCTTTGGCTAAGTCCTGGATCTTCACAATCCTACATACAGCACCTTTAAGAGGATTGAAAATAATGTACATGTACGGTATACACAAGTGTAGAATATGAATGAAGTGAGTGACAAAAACAAAAATAAATATTGAGATGAAAATGTTACCTGTGACAGACAAAGTGACTCCAGGTTCACCAGCAACACTCCCATCTGGTAGGTTTGTTGTGAACATGAACTTGTACTCAGCTGAGTCTCTCTCTCTCAGGTCTGAGATTCTCAGAGTGCAACTGTTCTTACCGCAGTGAGACTGCACACGGCCTGAATACTCTGAGTCTGTTCTCAGATCCACAGGCTCACTATCACTTACTTGAGTAAACCAAATTGTTTTTTCCACTGTAGTTTCACGGCCATTTATTCTGGATGGGTATCTGTAGGTGCAGCTTATTTCCACTGTTGATCCCTTTAAGGCACAGATCTCAGTAAGATTGTAAGTCACTCTCCAGTTCTGACCCTGCATTACTGTAACACAGGGCACATCAGGAAGCACAATCAGATACATAAAATCAAACAAAGTGTTTCTTTATGTAAACCTGCAAGAGAACTGAACTAATTCCAAATATCAATTAAAGCTGCAAGCAGCGATGGACGGGCCCTCGCGCCTCTGCGTGCGTCGGGGTTACTGGCGGACGCCTCTCCTTGCGACCGTGCATTTGCGCAGCACTCAGACACCGCAAACGTCAACAATGAAAAGGGAACTCCCTGCCGAGTTCAACGATACCTCACACAAGACTCTACGTCATACGGTTCATTAGCTGTGAAAAGGGGCGTGGCTAAAGTATAGGGGGCGGGTCAAACCATCACCAATTAAAAAGGAAGTCTCTGCTGAGTTCAATAATACCTCCCACAAGACTCTACCTTAAACGGGTCAGCATTTATGAAAGGGGGCGTGGCTTAAACATAGGGGCCAAACCATCACCAAAGAAGAAGGAATTCTCTGCTGAGTTCAATGACACCTCACACAAGACTCTACCTTAAATGGTTCAAATGTTATGAAAGGGGGCGTGTCCTGAGTAAGTGGGCATGGTTAAATTATAGAGGGCGGCTCAGTATCACATGTAGACCACACATTATAAGTTTCATGTAAATCGGATGATGTTTGTCATATAAGGTGCATTTCCTGTTGCCAGCGGGGGGCGCTATGACCAAAAGTCAATATTGGCCTGTATATGTCCTCAGGCCTGGACTGTTGTTGATGGTATGAAATTTGAAGCAGATATGACAATGTACACTGTAGTTACAGCCACTTTCTTGTTCATCGCTAAACACTCAAAATGGCCGCCATGCCACGCCCACACCGTTAGACGAAAAGTTTTTCTTTTAATAACTTTTCATCTTTAAGGTGTTGGGATGGTACAGACCAAGTTTGAAGTCCCCCGGATGAAATCTCTAGGAGGAGTTCGTTAAAGTATAGCACCTTGACTTTTAGGCCTACTTCCTGTTGCCACTAGGGGGCGCTATGACTTTAAGTAAATATCAGCCTTTATTTGTCCTCAGGGTTGGACTCTTATGAATCCTGAAAAGTTTCGAGCCAACTGGACAATGTACACCCAAGTTACAGCCACTTCCTGTTTTGATGGCGAAACGCACAAAATGGCCGCCCCGCCACGGCCATGCCCTATGACGAAAAGTTTTTCTTTTAACAACTTTTCATCTTTAATGTCTTAAGATGGTACGGACCAAATTTGAAGTTGATCGGATGAAATCTCTGGGAGGAGTTTGTTAAAGTACGACATGTGGAAATGGCCAAAATCGCACTAATTTCGAACATTGAAATCAAACTGGCGGACTTCCTGTTGGGTTTAGGGTATGGCTCCAATGACGATGAATTTTCTGTACATCTTGACATGTTACATATGTGTACCAACTTTCGTCAGTCTACGTTAAACGCTCTGCAGGGGCTCAATTTTTTTAACTTTGTAGGGGGCGCTAGCGAGCCATTTTTGCGCGCCTATTCCCGAAACCCTTAAAATACGTACATTTTCACCAGACTTGATGCGACCGCCAATTTTGGTGAGTTTTTGAATATGTTAAGCCCCTCAAAAAGCCAATTCATTTGGTGTAATAATAATAATTCCTTCAGTTTCAATAGGGCCTTCGCCGCTGTTGGCGCTCGGGCCCTAAAAATGACTTTGGCCCCCCACATCAGTAATGGAATATAACTAAGTATATTTACTTAAGTACTGTACTTAAGATTTGAGGTACTTTAGTTTACTTTGAGTCCTTTCTTTTCGCTCGATGGTGTTTTTTGCCTCCAACGGCGCCTTCCAGGCAGCTAACCCTAACCCTAAACATAACCATTGCCGCACTGCCTAGGAGGAGACGTTGGGGGCAAAAAACACCAAAGACCTTTCTTTTCATGCCAGCATTGGAAAATATTGTACTTTTATACTCCAATACAATTATGTGACAACTTTATGTACTGGTTACTTTACATATTCAGATTTTAGTATACAAAACATATAAAGAATCCATGAACTATGACACACCGTTACTGCTCAAACTACCCAACACAATACCAGTAAAGCTGAAACGACATCAGTTGATTGAGAAGAAAATAAAATTGGCAACAATTTTTAAATGATTTAAGGAATTGTTCATGCAAAAACAGTTTATGGTTCAGACACAATGTTTTGATGCTTTTCCTTTGGATGTTTTTAAAATAATAATTTTGCATTTGATTGGAAAACAAATAATTTTACAAATTTAAGGTAAGATGTTTGTGCGAAAAAATTAACTAGTCAGTTAACCACAATAAAACCACTTGTGCTAGTAATAATAAAGAAAACAGAGACTTAAAGGGGAACTTCTGTACTTTTCAACCTGGACCCTGGACCCTACTTTTCTATGATCCTGATGATAAGTGACTAGTAGAGACAATCATTTTTGAAATTGGTCCAGTATTAAGTGACATCCCTGCAGCCACAAAACGGACTGCAATGTAATCCTATGGGGCAATTATGAACCGTCAATGTATGGCCACTAAAAGTGCTGTTTTTGCCACTGACAGGCTCAGATGGTTATTCTAAGTGCCCGACTACATTATGGGAAGGACCCTACAGAGAAATAATGTCTTTAGAAATTCTAATTTCTTTACCTTTCGTGTGATAGGATTACATTGCAGCCTGTGTTTTGGCTTCTGGCTGCAGGGCACTTGCTCTATACTGGTGCAACTTCAAAAAATGGTTGTCCCCATTAGTCACTTAAGGCACTTAAAACATGGGAGAATAGGGTCCAGGTTGAAAAATACCAAACCTCTTCAAAGACTTGAAAAATGTGGTCTTCCTGGAATTTATTTAGAATACTTTTTAATCCCATTTAAGGCTGCACTGAATAAGTGAATTAAATGACCTAAAATGTAAATGTGGATATACATTACCTGGCACAGAGAGAAGGAAGACAACAAAACCCCTCGCTGCTGCTGTTGAACTCATAGCTGCTCCTCTCATCGTGTGGCTTCAGTGAGGGACAAAAGACAAATGTACACAAGATATAGATTAGTCACATTGAAGCATTCTACTTTCAATATATAAGGAAGTTCTCTTGAACTGCAACGTTCCTCTCTGGGTATGAGAGTAAGCAGGAGACAGAAAGCAGATAGTGTTAAAACCCACTAGACTTCCTTCCTCTTCACATTATTAATACACACAGTGGACCAGGTGCCAGTACATTACAAAGACAATGACTTGTTTGTTGTTTTGCAGAAAAAGACACCAGTTTTGTGACCTGCTGCGACCAAACCGGTGTCATCCACACCACCTCTTCAACACTAACAAGATTATTTCTCATGTCTTCCTTTTTTGTAAATGCAGGCACAAGCCAGTGTCTTAAACAATGTTTTAGCAATCCTCTCAACAGTGCACAATTAAACCAAGTTCCTAAGGAGACAACAGAAAGTTTGCAACATCACTTTACACTTCAGTGCATGCTGAGAAAGGGAAAATGCAGTCCTTTAACCTTTCACTGTGGACATGAGCTGAGAGCATTTCACCCATTTTTTATTTAAACAAAATTAAACACTACAGAACACAACAAGGGAAATGTAAACAAATGCAATACAGAACAAAATAACTGGGCCATAAAAGGTATAAAAAAGCATAATGGTATAATGAGCTGTGATGGTAATATAAATAGAAATAACTAAACACCAACACCCCAATTTTGATAATGAAACTGGTTAAAAAAAGGATAGCAGCAAAATAATGTAGTGAAAAAGACTGCATACACACAAAAGAGAAATGTCGGGCTCAGTTAAATATGGTTCTCGACTAAAATCAAGTGGCAGCAGTAAAAAAAAAAAAACTACAACTAAATCATCTCATGGTTTTTTTTTAAGATTATTTCTTGGGCATTTGTGCCCCTAATGGATAGGACAGCTAGATATGAAAGGGGGAGAGAGGGAAGACATGCAGGAAATTGTCACAGGTGAGTTAACCCAGCACCATGGATATTTGTAGCAACTCTTATCACAATCCATCCAATACTGGTCAAGACATGTCACAAAAAACAAAAATGGTGCCGTGCTTTGGAGTTGAATGAATGAGTGAATGAATGAATGCTTTATTTCAAACATGTAAAACAAAATTAAAATAATAAAAACTAAAAGAACAAAACAGAAACAAAACAGAATATTAATTAAACATGTCCGGAAAAAGGAATAGGAAGAAGCAAAAGCTTATTTAATCCTACCCCCTTTTCCACTACTATACCATAATCAGCATGAATAGCTACATGTTTACATCATAAAGTAATTATATCATATTTAACACATTCTTTACAATTTCCTACATATGTATATTTACACACCACAAAGACAATAAATGATACCTATGTATATATATTGCCGTGCTTTGCAGTTGGAGTTAAAGTCAGGGGATAACCAAAGTCAGAATGAGTCATCCTCTGATAATCATGAATGTCAGAATGAAAGTGTATGGCAATCCATCGAGTAGTTGTTGAGCCATTTTAGTCTGGAACAAAGTGGAGGCTGCTAGCATGGCTTGCAATCAGAAAAAGGAAATACTAGAGTTCCCTGTTAAGTTCAGCAGTTTTGTTGACTGTACTGTAGCATGCAGCTGGATCCTCCCCCGTTTCCTGACCTCTGGTTCTGAGAGGAAAAAAATAAACAGGGGGTGATATAGTACAATCTAATATAAATACAAAAACTGTTTGAGTTAAAATGGACACAAATGCAACAACCTGTTGACAAGAAACACGTACTAAATGCATGTCATTTTGAGATTTTAGTGAGAAGAACGTTCTGTGAGAAGAGCTGCTTACCTCGGCGGAGTACTGGCACTGTTAAATTTGACAGCAGCATACTCCACTTTGTCGTCATCTTCTTCTTCGTCTTGCTCCTCGTGTTTGCGGAGTCCAGCTGGTCTGATGTTGGAGTATACAGGGTCTGTCTGGTTCTTGGAGAAGTGGATACTGGCGTAGTGAAGTTCATCCCGCTCCTCTGACTGATTGGGTAGACAGTGCAAAGACAAATTTACTTTCACATTTTACACGTACAATTATAGAAGATACAATAGTTAATATAGTAGGTAATAATAGTTGTAGTACATCTTCTCGATCAATTAATCCATCCATTGTCCTCAACTTATCCTTGTCTGAGTCATGGTGGCAGCAGGCTAAGCAAGATAGTCAAGTCTTTCTCCTCCTGCTAGATCTTAAAGGCCCAGTGTGTAACGTGTTTAGTTGTTCATTATCAAAATCTGTATTGCCCGTTCACAAACTTGTCCTTTTTCATGAATATTTACCACCACCATCAATTCCAAGTATTCCTTTTGGCTTGAAATTTGACATTTGCATGAACTGGGGTAGACGCTCCATAGTCATGCGCCATCTTGAAATACGTTAGCCAGTAAGGGACATACAGGATATACTGCGCCGCCTTTCGCGTTTTCGCTGTCACATGATAAACTCACAGGTGCTGCTAATGCTGCTAATGGGTATCGTCGCTTCCCGGCCCGTTTGAAGAAGGAAACATGGAGGACCACACGAATACAAAATCCAAATTTCATGAACAGGAGTCTTCATCTTCACCCAGAAAAAAAAGGATATTGAAAAGAGCAAGAGACTGGCATCATCATAAAAAAAGAGTGAACATTGAAGCTGCCTTCCAAATATGGAAACATCTGATGAAGGAAAAGGGGATCAAAAGAGACAATATATATATATATATATATATATATATATATATATATATATAAACATTTCTGTATACAGAAAACATTTTCAGGGAAACATCAAGGAGGCATCTTGACCACTGGGGGAAATCCACCATTTGCCAGAAGACTACTATGGCCACAGACTTGGAGGGTTTGACCCTTGCCAAGGATGTTTCACACTCCATGATAGAGCCAGCAGAACTACATGATCTGTATCCCGAGGTACCAAGACCTGCTGACTATGTGCTTGACTTGCAGTAGAAAATGCAAGAACGTATTGACGCAACGCCTCCCACCTGACACATCTTAGGGTAGGGTCATTTGTTGTTTTTGATTGGTTGCCAAGATTCAAGAAGGATTCATTTCTGTGAAGAAGGGAGGCTTAAATCCACATGGAGTCAAGTTGAACTGTATGATATTGAATGACTGAGGAACCAGAGCTTCACAGGAAATAACACTGAATTGTTCTCCTTGCTCACCTGTTCCCTGTTGTCTGATCCATCTCCAGGCTTGGGTAATTGCTTGGAGGTTCTCTTTTTTCTGGTGAGGTGAATTAATTAAAATTAGTGCCGTCAAACGATTAAAATATTTAATCGCGATTAATCGTATTAATGTCATAGTTAACTCGCAATTAATCACACATTTTTCTCTATTCTAAATGTCCCCCTACATGTCTTTTTGTCCCATTATTTTTTCTCATTTTAATGCTGTTATCAACACGATACAACGATACATTTAAAACGGTGCCTGAACCGAAAGATTTATATATATATATATATATATATATATATATATAAAAACGAGCACCTTGTTCAATTGTACTTGTCTGTTCTGTATGTTCAAAAATATAAAACAATAAAAAGTTGATCTAAAAAAAAAAGGAGCACAAAACGGTGAAAACAACCATTGGATGGGAAAAGGGTATTTTACAATGACTTTGAATGCACCACGAGGCTGGCGAGGTGAGGCTGAGTCTGTGTTTTTCAGACAACGGCAGCTACAGTCTGGTGTTAGAATCCTCTACAGTGAAATACAGTCACACTTTACACCGTTTAGCTGTCAGCATTTTAACCGTGTTTACTCCAGCTGCTAGCTAACAGTAGGTTAACATTAGCTGCTGCTAAGTGTAGTGTTGACTAGCGTCCCGTGCGGCGATGTTTCAGTTCCCTCTAACGTCCGTTTTCGGAGCATCAGAGAGAAGCGCAGGCATTTCAGTGGCACCGGAATAAGGCACCGAAATCCGCGTTGCTATTCGGTCTGGTAGATAACGGTCGTTAAGGCACCGGTGCCCCAAATAAAAACTCTTCAGATCTACACAATTCACGTGGATGACATTTTCACATTCAAAACGGCGATTTTCACCAAAAAGCGACTAGTTTGCAGGTATGTACTACTCTTTGGCCGGCTCAAACCCAAACAAGTGTGTCTGTTGTTTTGTTTCCGGTCTAGCTAGATCCGGTGTGGTGTTGTAGTTTTTCTAACGTTACTAGTTGTTGCAACAGCATGTGAAAAAAACTACAAAGTTTGCTAGGCCAAAAAGAACGTTAATCTCGCGATAAAAAAATGGACGGCGTTAAAATGGGTTTGCGTTAACGTCGTTAATAACGCGTTTAACTGACAGCACTAATTAAAATCAAAGGAATTCATAATTTAGTTGCCTAAATGACTGCGAACAAAATAGATTTTCAGGTATTTCACTTACACTGCTTTAGTAAAAACAGATCTACTCACCTTATCAGTAGGAAGACAGAGAGCCACACGACAACCAGGAAAACAGCAGGGATTGTTCCAATGATGACTGATTTCCATGTTTCTGGGAAAACTGATAAAAGGTTGCAGGAGAGGTGACAACAAATGGGAGTTTCCTTTAAATGTGGTGGTGCAAAGCTCAGTAACTCTGATGTGCCTTCCAGCTGATCAAGCCCTTTTCCACAAAGCTCTTCTTAACTTCACCCATATGAACAAAAATGTGCGCTTGTTGATGTGCATGCTCTCATAGCCTGCATTTTTGGCTGACAAAGCCCCTAACTTAATAAACATGCAGGTCTTTTAAAGTAAATAATCCAGTTCATCACGATTTAGGTGTTATTTTTGTAGTTCTGGCCTTTGTTTTTATGGGTCATGGTGGCGTTATTATGAAACCCACGCAACTTCTAGGCAAGACCCGCCCTTCAATAGCATTCACACACTACTATTGGCCAGGCGCCCATGCTTACGCAAGGTAACATAACCCAAGTTGTTCAGGTCCTATCCCCTGACCAATCGGCTATCCTAACCTCAACCACTCGAGGTCAGTGCCTAACCCCAACCAATCAAGCTTTTTGTGGTTGCAGGACTTGCCTAGAAGTTATGTGGGAACCATAATAATGCGTCATGGTGACATTACACTGAGCAAGTTAATTGCAGAAATCTGGGAACACACAAGGACATCACTCCTGACAGGGCAACATCAGTCAGACAACAGGTTGTACAAGACATTCAGTTTATCTTTCAATTCAAACCATATTATTTTGAGATAAAATTGAAGGTAAACACACCTGTAATGTTGGTAATAATCTCTTTTTGTGCAGGACAACTGTGTAAGCGTTCAAATACAGCAAGTACGGTGGGTCAAAGTGAACCAGGAAGTCAGTCTGATGAGTAATTACTGTAGTGTACGCTTCTGTTTTCTCTGGGGGTTTAGTTAAACCCTGCCTCTTGTTTCTTGCCCCACCTCTTTTTAAAAATGACATGTTCTGAGATTCAAGCAATCTATTTTTAACGATTTCAGTCTTTCCAGATTTCAGTCATCAGCTGCCAATACACACCATAGTCACAGTCATTCAACTCACAAATCATTTAATTGCTATCTGACATCAACATGTGTAGGTAAATAAAAAATGAAAACTTACCTGCTACAACAGTCAGATGTAAGGTGGAGTTCTGACGTCCTCTTCTGTTCTGGGCTTCACAGTAATAATTCCCACTGTGTTCAGCTCTGAAGTCAGTGATGGTGAAGATCTGTCCTGATGCTTTTGGTGAGTCTTCATTCTCCTTGTACCAGGTGTAGTTAGCTGCTGGGTTAGCATCACTGCTACAGGTCAGATTCACTGAACTGCCCTCCACTATCTCAGCAGAGGGACTCACTGACACAGAGGGAAGCTTTGGAGCATCTGTATATGAACAATGATTATAAATTGATCAATAGCATTTTTAGACACCCTTGCCTCTTAAAAACCCACTCCTTCGAACCCCACAGCACAGCTTGTAACGCAGGCTTCTTGTTAAAAATGTCTTCCTAAACTATACTTCATGTGTAATCAGTAGTGTGCCCCTTTAATAAAGAGCAAAGGATGTGACAGATGTGTTTTACTCACATTTGACATTAATAGAGATGTTTGCTGATGTCCTCCCCAGCATGTTCTCAGCTGTACAGTAATACTGTCCAGAGTCAGAGGACTGGATGGAGCTGAAGACGAGCTGTGATCCTTCACTGAGGCGTTCAAGAACTGGATTGGGAACTAGATTTTCCTTGTACCAGGTGTATTTAGCTGCTGGGTTAGCATCACTGTTACAAGTCACATTTACTGAACTTCCCTCCATTAAATCACCAGAAGGACTCACTGTCACAGAGGGAAGCTTTGGAGCATCTGAAAAATAAGAAAGTTATAAAATATCCATTTTATTTTGTAGTAATTAATATTCTCAATATAATCATTCATCCAGGAAGAAATTAAGGAAAGTAAAATGAAATATTTTCTAAATAATTTCAATGTTTGATTATTGCAGCTGTCCAGAGTGCTGATACTGGAGCTTAAAGTGGACTGGTCATGATTTATAACACTCTGCATTACGCGTGTTGTATTCTGCACTTTACTCCAATACAACTCTTTATAGCAGTAAGATAAAATAATGTTCCATTTTTCTCTATCAGAGGATAGAGTTAAATACTTTATGGAAGTACTTCAGTATGTAACCCTGCTGGAGAACTGGATCTCCTCCTGAGAGTGAGACTTTTCAAATGTGTTAAACTTAAAAGTTATTTATGAAGCAGACGCACAAACACGCAACCTGTCTGGTTCGCCAAAAAATACAAGCCAAGTGTTGTCACCCAAGTGTACAGTAGTTTTGGTACAGTACACTAGCTAAAAGGCTCCACCAGGTGGCGGTCTACTGCTGAAAGACTGTAAGTAAACTCACACACTGAAGGAGAGCGGGAGTCCTCATGTCCTCTTACAGCACAGGAATAGCTGTCTGCAGGATAAATGTAGGCTGAATAAGAATCAGATGTTCGTAGTGGAATGTTCAGTCCATTCTTATACCAGACATAGGAAGTATGATAAGGTAGATGACAGCTGCTCTGACACTTCAGCTCTGCCCATTTAGAGGACGTGTAGAATCTACTAACCTGCACCTGGAGACCTGAATATGTGAATAATTAAAAGAAGTCTTCATTTTAGACTGAACTGTCAACAGACACACATATATACACACAGATGCAAATAACTTTCATAAGATGTTGAACACTTGGAAGTAAATTATTAAATATTCAGATGAAACATTACCTGTAACAGACAGAGTGACTCCAGGTAAACCAGTGTATTTCCCTGTTAAATCATCTGTTATGAACCTGAAATAGTACACAGCTGAGTCTCTCTCTCTCAGGTCTGAGATTCTCAGAAAGCAGTCCTTGTTTTCAGAGTGATAGTGCACACGACCTGAATACTCCGGGTCCGTTTTCAGATCCACATAAACATTATTACTCTCTTTTGTAAACCAGAATTTTTTCTTAACTCTATCAACAATGGTGGGTGGGTATGTGTAGCTGCAATGCATTTCCACAGATGATCCATTTAAGGCACAAATCTGAGTAGAGGTGTAAGTCACTCCCCAGCCATTCTGACTCTGTATAACTGTAAGAAGAAGAAAACTAAATCAGATTCATAACATCAGAGAACAGATTATTTTTTTTATCCAGAACTAAACTGAACTAAACTACCTTTCAAAACTCCTTCCAGTGGTTTCAAACCATTTGCCATGGAGAACCAACAGTCTGCAGGTTTACATTTCATTTTAAAGACTCTTAGGTGGAATCAATTCATGTATTAACTTAAGTTAAGTTAAGTTAGGACAAAGAGGAGCATGGTACTAACATGTTGCTATGGAGAAGTATCCTGGACAAGCTTTAAAAACCTCAGAATCAGATTTGTCAGCATTACTGTCACTAAAACTAACTCATCTCTCACAACAACTGAAAAAGGTTATTCTGTTTTTATTGATATCACGGGAATGTCTATCACTGATGGGCGATTCAGGTCTGGTCAATTTATCTGAGACATAAAGAGAAAATCAAATACCTCTGTATGAGCAGTAGAGCAGCAAACAGCTTTTTTTACTCCCATTTTAAATGGCAACACAGACATGAAGTCAAAATAAAAAGGGCCTCCTTTTCTCTCATGGATTTCATCCAATTTTTAACATTACAACCCAATTCCTTACAACCGACTCAGGTGACATGTCAATATCATGGATATAAACATATATATTCTTATTAACCATGCACTCTTTACCCAAACCACAGAAGTACTACTGTACAGTGTACATATTTATAAGCAACCTCACCTAGACTCCTCCCTACTGTTAACCTGTTTATGTTGTTATGATCCATACTTTTGACCTTATTTGGCACAATATATTGTTTTTTTATTGTCATCGCAATATCAACTGGCGCAATAAACATATTGTGAAAGGCTGTGACATATCGCGATACACACTCAGAGATCTTTTTTGTTAGTTGAAAGACAATATCAGCAGAAAATTACACTTTCAAAAGAAACTGTTACTTTTTTCAGTGCTGCCTCTTATATTCAGTTCTATATTCAATTTGTTGAATAATAGAATGTTGGTAAGTATTTCCTTTTATTAGTTGTAAATTCAACAAGCAATTTGTTAGCCTGGAAATCCAGACCCAAATCCGAAAGATTAAGGGTCTGGCAATGAGTAATGAAAATGGCCCAACTCGAGGGGTGGCACCAAGCATGCATTTAAAAATCTCACTGCAATGCAAATGTCGTCATTTGTTTAGCTCGCCTCTGGCCCGCCTATATCAGATACACCGATGTGATTGGTGCAGCTCGGCTACAAGGGCATAGTTAATGAGGATCATTTCTGAATGCCAGCATGACTCTGGATTTCCAGGGTAGCAATTTGTTGTATTTTAGCAGAATACTGAAAGCAGCAGAACTGAGTACACTTTAATTTCTGTTTCTTTATCGCAGAAACATTGTTATCACGATATTCAACAACGTTATAGCATATTTTCCTCATATCGTGCAGCCCTAATTTGCACCTTATTTTTACCTTATTGTTATTATGGCTGCACAATGTATAGTTTTTTTCATCGTCATCACCGTATTATATATATTATTATAATATTTCATATTAATGTTTAATATGTTTGTTTATGTATGCACCTTTCACCAAGGCAAATTCCACATAAGTGTTCTTATTGTGGCAATAAAAACTTTTCTGATTCTGATTCTGATATTAATTGGCATAATCTACACATCACTAAAGGGCCGGGACACACTGCAAAAGGCACTCAGAGATTTTTTGTGTTAGCTGAAAGAAAATAACAGTAGAAAACTGCACTTTAAAATGTATCTGTCATTCTTTTTTTAGTGGTGTCTTTTATATTCAAATAAATGTTCAATTTGTTCAAGTAAAAGAATGTTGGAAATGATTTTCTTTCACTTGTTTTGTTTGTATTTGAGCAGAATACTGAAAGTAGCAGAAAGGCAGAACTGAGTTCTCTTTACAGTTTATCTATTGCAAGTGATATCGTTATTGCATTTTGCACATTTTCCTCATATTGTGCAGCCCTAATTGTTAGTTTTTTTTAACTTTTATATTATGCACTCTTCCTACTTTATATTGCAACTGCTGCAGATAATTTTCAAACAGGATAAATAACGTTTGGTCTTGAATGGTTCCACTTGTCCTCTCCCCCTGCCCTTATAGGGACCACAATGGAAATAAGTCTTTGGGCTTTATTGTGTCATCCCTGACTATTTATAATGTATGACACAGAGTACTGTTTCATATTTTATATTTAAGTGGTCAAATAAAATCAATCAATCAATCTTTTCTTACTAAAACCTTGACAGACAAATGTTCCATCTCAATTAGAACTTGATTTGCTGTATTTTAAAAAGGAAATTGTCCTAATATAAAAGGCCACAGGTTGGACTTTCTCTGCTCTAGTTTGAGTCAATCTCTGCCAGGAAGACAGTAAGAAAGTATAATAGTAAAAAGTATAAAAAATAAAATCTCATGCTAAAACAAAAATATTACAGAAAGTCAAATGTCAAAACAAAGTCAAGATTATGTATGTATGTAAAAGGTATTACGTGATTTAGTACTAGCATTGTGTTGACTTCCAGTCATAATTGTGACTTACCATGGGCATTTTTTACTTCATAATGTAAATACATAGGCTGACTCTTAATGGATTCCCCCCTTTTCTAGTCATACATGGGATTCCATACCTTAAGGATTATATATTTTTCACACAGGGCAACGTTATGTGAGCAGCTGGAAAACAGTTTCAGTTAATTAAAAAAAAAAAAAAAAAAAAAAAATCACATTTAGCCTAATACAAAAGTTAAGCTAACCTACGCTCACTCCATTGTTGAGACCATAGACTGGTTGAGACGAGAGAGCACCACGCGCACTTGTCAGGTGTGGTTAACTAAGGAAACAAGATGGAGAAGCAGAATGGCTCGCGCTGATTTGCATCAGTTTCCAGTCAACATACACCCCCCCCCACCCCCAGGGTAAAATACTTTATTACAATTAAAATCACAACCTACATTCAAAACTTTTACTTAAAAGTACAAATAGTAGCATCAAAATAAAGTAGGCTACCAAAGAAAAAGTGTGAATTATGCAGAATGCTTCATTTCAGAACAATGTATAATATCAAAATATAATGGAGTAGACGTATAAAGTAGCATAAAATAGAAATGCTCGAGTAAAATACAAGTACCACAAAATTGGGTTAGGGTTATGTACAGTAATGAGTAAATGTATCTAGTTGACATTTCACCACTATCCTTACTGTACACAACACTTAGATTCGCAGTGTTACTGAGATATTATGTGAAAAATGAAAAAAATCATAAACTGAGCTGTACTGTACTTTGGCTAGCAAGCCGGAAGATGTACTGAGTATGTACTGTGCACTTAACATGTCCAGAGTTTTAAGTTTAAACACTGCATCACTTTACAGGTCAGATCTATGAACATGGTGACCTGAGAATGACTGAATTTAAATGTTGACTTTGTATAAAAATCCTACAACACAGATGTAAAAACACAGTACCTGGTACAGTGAGGAGAAGGACGACCAATCCACTCAAAGCTGCTCCTCTCATATCTCTGTGTGTAAGTTCAGAAGCAATAAAACATGCCTGCAGGTCAAGTCAGTCACATTAGGAACTTCACGTGAAAGCAAGTTGTCTTGATAAGACACTTTCTCTATGTCGTCTAAGAGCAGCAGACAGAAGTCAAGTTGTTTAAAATACACCCAACTTCCTTCCTCTTTACATCATTTACACGCATGATTAGCCAGAAAAGTTAAGTGGGAAAAATAAAGAAGTAACTTGTTTATGCAAACTATGAACTTCCTAATACAATCTATTTAAGGAAGCGTGATAAACTAGTTTTGAGGCAAATAAGAAAACCACTAACACTTTTTTAGTGTGGGCACAGTTTAGGGTCTTAAAGTATTAAAATACTGGTGAAAGGCAGATGCAAAGTTGGAACAAAAAGTGGTATAACTCACATTCAAAGAGGAAAGTAGTGCAAACCATGTATTGTTTAACCTCTTGAGATCTAAAATATTTCCAGTTGAGGGAACTAATGTATAAAACCAGTGAATATAAGATAAGATCAGACTTGATTGATCTCAGGGGGTTTATCCACATCTCACAGCAGTACAAAGACAGACTAATAAGGGAAGTAAAATATCTTAAAGTGATTTAAATACTAGCATGAGCAGCAACTTGTCAGCACTATGGCACTAGAGAATTGTGCAAGAAAATAAAGAAAAAAGAAAAATGTAGGCAGGACTGCAGCTGTGGTGAAGCATTTTTCATCTGTGGTCTCTCATTCACTCCTTTACTTACTTACAACACTACCACTGTACAACACAGAGCAACCTCAGCCCTACACTACCTCCCTATTACTGTAGCCTACCGCCACTTCCGGTGGGGAAGCACTGCTGGCACCACAGGCACGAGAGAACGGTCGTCTGTGGTAGTCTATGTTTGTCCAATTTTAAGTTTGTCAAGTCTGTCAAAAGTCTACGTCAAGGGTGCTGAAGTGCTTCGAATGCTGGTGGTCTGCTTGGTGAGAAAGAAGTGAACAAGGAAGAGAATTTCACTATGGGAAAAAGAGAATCGCTACGGAGTGTGGCTGCTGCTTCTGCTGCTGCTAATTACATCCACCTTTTGCACATGTTTGCAATACGATGACACCAGTCTTACCGACAGTAATGAGCAGACGTTGCGGGGCAGGGACTGGCTGTTGTCCTTCAGGAGGAAAGCTCCTCCAGAACCAGGCGTGTTAGGTCATGTTCCGGAGGAGCTGCGACGACAGCGCGGAGGCAAGCGGCCGCGGAACCAAGGGAGAAGGGGCGGCATTCAACAACGCCTTCGCCGTCTCTTTAGCAACGTTCGCTCCCTGAGGAATAAGATGGAGGAATTGCGGCTTAATAACTTTTTTTCAAGTTATTTCAGAATTAAACCAGAATGAAGAGGCAAAGAGAAGTGTAAACACAAAGGAAAAGTTAAATATATTAAAACTTGAAGAACTGATGTATATTAATATACATTAAACATTTTCAGAGATAATAGTAAGTATGAGTCTGTACCATAACAGTCTATGGTCTGTACAAAAAAAAATAAAAAATGAGTCTGTACATTTCTTGGTTAGTTTCCTCTCTGTTCACTCTGAGGTCAGGTTGATGCTGAGTGTGAAAACTAAAAAGAAATGCAGAACACTGAAGTCAGAGAGTACAGAAGGAAGTAGCAGGGTTGGGCTCAGATGTGTGATCAATAAAGAGAAGTTGAGACGGTATGTGATGCCTTTACTGACCAGTATTCCTTTAAAAAAACAACCAGGGTCGTCTTTAGAACAGATTAAACAGTAATATGTTTTCACAGAGTGAGGAGGTAATAGTTATGAATAAAAGCCACAATATTCTCTGTTTACAGCATGTAAAAGTGCTTAGCACACAGTTACTTCATGCAAAAGACGAAATTAAAAGATACTGTCCAATTAACACAACAACAAACTAAACTGATACCGTCTGCTGAGTTTCCACAATTGTAAACAAAACTAATAGTTTCAGTGTTTCTGGAAGTTTGCCTTTCACACAACTCTGATCCACTTATTCACACATAATGACCTTCAGTCCCACATTTTCCCAGAATCCCTCTTTTAAAGAATGAATGTAACTGTAGATATACAGTACCTGACACAGAGAGAAGGAAGACAACAAATCCACTCTCTGCTGCAGTTAAACTCATAGCTGCTCCTCTCATCTCTCTGTGTGAGACAATAAAACATGTCAGCAGATAAAATAATGTACACAGGAGGTATGCAGTATCAATAAACTAATCAATAAACTGTTTCTACTTACAATGAAGACGGACGTCGTCTTTAAAGATGCCTCTCCTCTGTTGTCAGTAAGCAGAAGACAGATATCAGGCTGGTAAAGACTACATTTCCTTCCTCTTTTGATCATTAATATGCACGATGAGACACATGCCAGTACATACCCACAACACAATAAAAATAAATGTATTTATTTAAGAAAAACAATAAAATTCAGTTGTTTTACAAACTATAACCTTAAAAAAGAAAAGAGAAAGAAATTGGTGTTGGCCTTTTGGTGCCAAACCTGTTTCGCCACCAACATCCCACAGACACCAGAAAAGAGCATTCATAAAGAGAAGAGAGAAACAGACAGACAGTTCATCTCTATGTGCACTGAGACAGGATGTCACACAGTCTGCAGGCATGGTTCAACAACATCAACCCAAAAATCCTTATTCTAGTGAGTGGGTGAAGACATTAATAACATTCACTAGCCATTTGGCTGAATGATAAAAAAAGTTCATTTTAAAGCCTGTCTGCAGGTGACAGAACAGGAATGTATTTGACCTGTGAACCATGAGGCAGTTTTACTGAACAGGAGGAAGAGCAGAGTATTAATTACAAGAGGGGATGGAAATATGTATATTCTTTTCTTGGTTTGTCTCTTCTCTGTTCTCTCTGTGGTCAGGTTGCTTCTCTTTGCAGAGAAATGCAGAACACTGAGCTGTGAGAAACTCACATGCATGTTAGTGTTAACTAAACATGAACATGTAACACACATAAACAATCAAACTGGTAGGGTCTGGTGTTGACACACATAGTGATATAATGATGTTGATAAGAAAAAGGTACTTTTAATGACTTTGGCTTGTTTAGGTGGATCAGTTGGATAAACTGTGTGCAGAGATGTCCTACATTTAAAATGGGATAAAAACACAGGACACTAGAAGGGCACTCTGAGAGTGCAGACCTCTGCCAAAGAACTTTATTTATCCTTAACGTTCAGAAACCTAAGGGCATTTTTACAGTTCATTGTCCGTCTGGTTTTATTTTCTAAAAAAGCTTGTAAAACATCAACCCTGTTGTCTACAGTCAATTTATGAACATAATTTTTTTCAGGAAAAACTGGGCTATTAGAATATTTGTACTGCAGTGAGGTCACTTGAATGTAAAAATAGGTTATATGACCTTAAAGACAAATAAATAAATAAAACGGAACATGAATCTCACAGATATATATTGATATCACACACAGATCAATAAAAGCCAAGCCAATCTCCTGTCTAAATCAGTTCCCATATGTATTAGGAGTCACACTGTGAAGAAATAAACATTATAACTTATACAGTTGACTAAATATATACATTTTTTCAAAAAAAGTCCAGACGCTTTTGCCCTCATGACATTCTCTTATGCCAATAATCAAATAATAATGTCATATTTATTGAAATCATACACACAGCAATGTTCTAAAATAGTTCTCCTATATATTTGGAGTCATGCAGTGCAAAAATAAACATAATGAACATTATAACTCATGTAAAAGGACAAACTATTTACATTTCTTCAAAAAAGGCCCAAATTTATGCCACATCTCAAAACAATCTTCTCTGTAGAACGGTAATAGACTGGAGTGATCCATCTTTCACTCTATAGCCTTTGTTCTCGCTCGGATTCGCTGGAGCGATCTATCTTTCCTCTCGATAGACTCTTTGTATGACGGACCTGCCTTCCCATTGGTTGAAACACGTCAACACAATCTCGCAAAGCATCATGGGATATTCAAAATGGCAGCTAGCATCGAGCTAGCGGCAAAAATGACGGAAAATTGATAAATTATGGACATCAAGTGGATAAATCTTGGATATAAGCGTTTGGATTTATTGCTGAACAACTCCGAAAAGAGGCACAACTTCCAGGCTGGATAGAAAACCTTCTGTAAAGGCTACAAAGACACCAAAGACACCCCCGTGATGGCTAACTCGTTAGCTTTTAGCAGCAAAAATCGGCAAGTTTTTACATTAAACCGTTATCAAATTATCTAAATATTAATCACAGGTGCCGTTGTTCGTCGCCGACGACGGCGTCGGGTTCTAAGGGTTTTTACGGAACTTCATAGGAACATCCATATCAATGGGGTCAACCCCTCCCCTTCTCTTAGCTTAAAGTTCTCTTGTTTCTTACTAGAAATTGCTCTCAGCAGATTTCTGAATGGGTCTAAAGAGGAAACTCTAAGATGGGGACGTCTAGTGTAATTTAGGAGGATTTAGATTGTTGTCTACTCTGCAAAACAAATCTGTTTAATCAGAGCAGAAAACAAATGGGATGTCAAAGGCTTAACAACAAGCACAAAAAGACTACAAACACCCATCGAATGAGCCATTTAAGAGATTGTACTGGACAAATACTGACTCATCAGGACAAAGAACATAAGAGGGCAAAACTAAATGTTTACTATTATTTTTTATTTAAGCAAGACAAAAAACAACATAGTACAATTACAAAGTATACATATAGTACATGGTGTTAAAAGTACAAACAATCTTTCATGTAATAAAACAGCAATATAGATGATTGTAATGAGCAGGGGTCTCATTTAAAAAACTGTGTGTAGGATCCTTACTAAAAGTGTATACAAGCCCAAAAGCCAAAAATGGCGTACGGCAAAAAAAAAAATCAGATATATAAACCGTGTGTGCCAGGTGTACGTACGTGAATCATTCTCTTATCCCGCCCTGTACACGCCCATTTTCAACTATAAATAGTCAATGCAAAGCACCTCATGAATGCTGATGTTGGGAATTGGTAAGGGTACAGATTCAATTATTGGCAATTTATCAAAGATGTTTTATTAATATTAATACAGTTATGAATATGTCTATTAATAATTTTACCAAATTGACAATCAAAACGGGGCACCACCCTGGAATCATAACTGAACTGTGAAAACAGTCTCATTGGTGGTGTTCACTTTGAAAATGCAGATCTTAATTAATTTGATTAATTTATCTCATATTTATAAAGTGAACGGGAAGGGTGAAATTTGAGCACTGACCTGTTCAACCAGCTGTTACTACAACAGATACACAAATAATCACAAACAACTGCTCTTTAAAGTATAATAGAATTTATTTAGCTTCCAAATTATTAATTGTCAATCATTGATTCTTCAATCCATAAACCTATTTACTTGTTACAACTACAACAAAGGCAAAACAAGCAAACATGTGGTGAGCGTGTGTGTGTGTGTGTGTGTGTGTGTGTGTGTGTGTGTGCGTGTGCGCGCTCGTATGTGTAAGAAAGAGGGGGAGGTGACGAGATCACGTGGGTAGCTAAGTCACGCTGTCAAGATGGCAGATGAGACACCGTGAGATCCAAGATGGCGGATAGTGGAGCTTGGTTACAGCTCCACGTGTTAGATTGTTCTCCTGTTTTTAGGACGTTGTGTCGTTCGTGCTGTCATGTGTGTCCTTCTTTTGTGTCTCAGGATGTTATGCTGATCTCACTTTCATGTTGATTTTATCCTTTTGTATTGTATTTGTGTTTTATTCTATGTTAATCTGAAAATGTTTTTCTTTTTTTTGTTGGTTATGTTGTGAAGCAACAGATTGTAGCACTATGTCCAAGACAAATTTCCCCTTGGGGACAATAAAGTGTATTCTATTCTATTCTATTCTATTCAAGCACGTGTTACAGACAAAGGGGATCAAACGGGCTAGTTAACCCCAGGAGGGCGGGTAGTGGAGCTTGATTACAGCTCCACGTGTCTAGAGAAACATTTTCTCTCCTGCAGTGATGAAACACTAGGTGCGTACTTCGGGGGATCCAAGGTGCTTCCAGAACACCGAAAAGAATCCACTTTTCCAGGAAAGGAATCTATTCAAAGTACAAACGTTTGCGCGCATCCTTTAGCAACTTAGAGTTGATGGGGATTTTTATAGTTTCGGCCAGCTGGCCACGGCCCCCGTTGCATTCAGGGTTCCTCAGCCAATGGGAATTCAGAGTTATTTAGACTTCCGGCCATTCTGAGACGTCCCCTCTCATAGAGGTGTGAAATTTAGGCTGCCCAGGTTACATGAAGGCCCCTCTCTTTCTTTGAGATGGTCAGGCCAGTGCGTGGGACACGTGGTCCCTTTGTCTCTGAACACACGTTGGCCACATGTGTTTCTTTGTTTAAGATCAGTTTAATTCCCCCTTCTACGGTCCCAACACTAATCAGTATGTTAATGACCCTGGCAGTTCTTCTTTCGTTATGCCGAATCATGACGACTGGCGGGGAAAAAGCAAAAAACTTCTCAGACGCTGGTGAATTGCTGCAAATTTAATTAGAATTTCAGCCTGTTCTCAAATAGTGTAGGGAAACCTGGTCTATAGACTACCTATATTAATAATACCGTTCAAAACGGCAGGCATTACGGCACTCAGGGACAGCTTCGATATACCAGACCTATATGATAAGATTTAACAGAACTATATATTATATCAAAACAAGCCTTAGTGATAAAGTTGAAGATCATAAAATGTATATAAAACACTTAGCTGTCTGACATTTCCCTCAGGAAACAGCCGGTTGCCCCCAGAGTGGCGAGGACCTGTATTTGGACCGAGATGGCACGGTTCCAGCGCGATGCCCTCTCTACTGGACCTAATTCAGGCATATTAGCCAGTCATCGTCATGGTTCCTGAAGTCTCTTTCTCTCCTGATTCTTCCACTGGCATAGTCCTCCTGCAGGGCCAGCAGTGCCATCATGCAGCACCACGAACGGGGGTCACCGCAGTATTTACTGTATATGTTTACAACAATTTGTGATTGTTAAGACCTTGCCAAAATCACTGCATCACCTGGTGGTATCCCTCACCCCGAGATACAATTTGAAGACGAAAGTCTAATAGGCAAACATACTTTTCTTCATGCAGGTTTGGTCACTAACAGTATTAAAGTTCGGACTGATAAAGAGGACATTAAGTGTAACAATTGCGCGAGAGCTTAACGTCTGTATTTTCAGACTTTGACATTTGATGATATATGCACAGTTTTAAAGACAGATATTTAGTTATTTACACTGTGTTCTGCAGTTATCTAATGCTAGGGTATTTGATGCTATCCTCTATTCCATGCAGTCGGGCCATCTCCTCCTCCTGCGCTCCGTAGCGGACAATGTGACGGTGAGACAGCGCCGATTAAATATTAAGAATTAATTTTTATTTAAGATTTGAGTTGGATTTTACAAGGTGTTTATGGAACAATTATCACTCAGTACAAGCACAAATAACACTGCTGGATTTAATCTTCATGGTAAGGTGGATGATATAGAGTGAGAAAATGTGCGTGAGGCATCAATACTTGAAAATATTATGAGTAATCGTTATTCCCATTTACTTTATGCAGTCTGACTTCAGTTCACCACCTCACCATCTGCGTCGCCAATTCCCATTGTCTTCAAAATGTGCATACGCATGGGTCAGAGTTTGCGTGGAGCACCGCACATTCTCCCGTCAAGTTTGTTTTTTTATAAATCACAACCTTTGCGTGGGAAGTGGCGTACGCACATTTTCAGCCCCGTTTTGTGCGTACGCCACGTTTATAAATGAGACCCCAGGTTAGGCAGAGGAAATCATTCACAAAATAAGTACAATAATACTGATAATTGATATTTGACTCACAATAAATCTAGTTGTGATTGAACTGGTTAAAAAAAGAGAGAAGAATTACATGGTAAATATATACAGTATTGTTTATACAGAAATCCACTTGGCAGGAAAATAGAAATGGTCTGTTATCAGTAAAATAGTAAAATATAACTCTTTACTTCTATCTAGTAGCAACAGCTGGAAACTACACATGTTCTCTACAACAGCACAGCAGCAAAATAAGAAGTTGTAACTTTACAGTCATTTAGAATATACTTCTCAGGGGAAATGTGTCCCCTGGTAAAAATCTTCTTCCAGGTCACAGTTTAAACTTTGAGGTCTTCACTGCCTCTCTGTGATCCCATCATGCACACTGGTTTAAAATGAATAGGAAGTTGGTGTCTTTACATTTAAAAGACTTTCATAAGGGACCGTTCGGTATTTATGGAATGGACCACCGGAGGAAAATAGGGGAGGGTCATGTCTTTTTATTCTTTGTTGAGGGGAGGGTCACCCAACATTTTTTAGTCTAGGAGGGGGGGTCACCCAACTTTTGTATTCATGAAAAAAGCAACATTTCAAAGTGGCTTGTTTGGTGCATATTTTTTCATGTAGCTCTTAGTCTCTGTCCTCCTTCGCTACCAGATGAGTCTGACCCATGAGTTTGCTGTGGGGCAGAGGGAGCACTGCACTTTTATACGTTTATTCCACTTTGTTTAAACGGCGAAGTGGAGAGGCCTCCTTCACCTGTTTGGAGCTGGCTGGTGAATGTGACGCCTTGCTGGATACACCGTGACTCTGTTTGTGGATCTACTGATCGCTGTGGATTACTTTTTTTTCGTGTCATTGGATTACGGCAAAATACGGATCTTTTTTCTTAACGTGTCTTAACGTTTTATGGTGAGTTTGGAGAGGCATCTCAACAGACTGTAGGTCCAACACTGATTGTTCACTGTTACATTTTAGTTGAATTTAAGCGTCTGTCTATTGCGTTCCAAGACAGCCGTGCCGCGATTGGATTTCGTAAGGGCGAATTGTTAAATTGTTACAATGTAATTTAAAATCTGCTTAGTAAGATGAGAATGCAGAGGTTAACTCATGAATGTCATGGTTGTAAAAATTCAAATGCCATCTGTATATATTTGCTAAGTGCAAGTGAGCACATAAGGGGAGGGTCTTGCTTCTTTTTCAAATCATTTTGGAGGGTCATACGAAAATTATTACTGGCGAGGGGAGGGTCAAGTCTTTTTAACCTAAAGGTCCCATAACTCCTCTGGTGGCCTCTTAAATAAATAACGAACAGTCCCTAAAAACACACCAATAATTACAAAAAGATTTGAAGCCACTGACAACGGTGATGAAATATAGTCAGTTGAGTTTGAAGAGTCGTTGTTAAGATTTAACACTTCTACCCAAGTCTTCTCTTTATGATTGACCTCTGCTGTCATTTGTTTTTGGTGCTAATTTGCATGTCAGAAAATGTTTAAAGGCCTAATGATTAAGACCCCAATCAGTTAATCACAACGTCAAAGGTATTATTCCAGCCAGCAATGTTTGTTGCATGTTATAACTTTCTCCTCACATTTTCTGACTTTTTCCTCTACCGTCACCATCAAATATATCCATAAAAAAAGAAATTTCAAAAAAAATACGAAAACATTGCCATTGTTGGCTTGACCGTGCTTTCCAACAAAAACAACTTCCAGTGTTTGTAGGTGGGAAGCCAGTTGGGGATCACGTCCCTTGTTGCATTAACAACTACTTCAGGTGTGTTTTAGCGTCTGAACGGGGACGTTTGGGAGGAAGACCAGTTAGAGACTAATTCAAACAGCACATAAAAGGTCACTGAATATTGTCACTTCATAATATATATACAATTTAACGAAATAAATCATCAATAAACTTATTGTTTAGAGTTGACTCATACAGAGTAAAATAACTGAACACTGGTTTATGTTTAAGTAATACATTTAAGTTTCTATAAGATTTATAATTGTCACTTTGTACATTCTTGGAGAGGGCCATCCTGAAAATACAATATATAAAAATTAGGGCTGTCAATCGATTAAAAAAATTAATCTAATTAATTACAGACTGTGATTAATTTTTACTTTTTAAGAAAGTAAAAAAAGAAAAGAAAACAAAGGGTACTAAACAATAGTTGGTGACATTAAAGAACGGCTTGTTTATTACTAAGGCCATATGGTCAAAATTAAATGATTTAATAATAATGTATAACAATAACAATAACTTATTTCACTAGTAAATTGCTGTTGAAAGACAAAAACAACCACCAAGGACATTTACAATAACTTCAAATGCACCACGAAGCTGTAGTTTACCAGTTTAATTGAACGCACCGTCTGTGTTGTTTTTCCGACGGCAGCTCGGCAGCTGCAGATTGTTACATCCAGCCGTTGATTCACAGTCCTCTACAGTAAAACACAGTCAAACTTTACACCGTTCAGCGTTAGTTGTCAGCATTGTAACCGTGTTTAATCCAGCTACTAGCTAGTGGTAGGCTAACGTTAGCTGCTGTTGAGTATAGTGTTAACTAGCTAGCGGTAGGCTAACGTTAGCTGCTGTCGAGTATAGTGTTAACTAGCTAGCGGTAGGCTAACGTTAGCTGCTGTCGAGTATAGTGTTAACTAGCTAGCGGTAGGCTAACGTTAGCTGCTGTCGAGTATAGTGTTAACTAGCGTCACGTGCAGCGGTGTTTGTGTTGCCTGTATCGTCTTCAGAGCACCAGAGAGAAGTGCAGACATATCAGTGGCACCAGATTTCGGTAGCCAGGGTTGGCAGGAAGAAGATTTTTACAAGTAAATGTTCCAGTTAATGATCCAGGCAGCACATTCTCATCTCCCTCCTTCATTTTACAGTCCAATGGTGGCTAGAACGACTCCGGGTCAAACGTCAATATGGAATGGATTAATCTGCGTTAATCTGCGTTTTTTTTTTAACGCGTTATTTTTTCTCAGATTAATTAATCGAAATTAATGCGTTATTTTGACAGCCCTAATAAAAATCAATGGTTACCTGATTAATTTGAATTATTTTTTGGCGAAAAAAGATAGAAATGGAGACTATAAATGCAATGCCTGTTGTTTGTCATCGGGTTTTGTTGACTGTGCTGTACAAAGCAGCTGGATCCTCTCCAGTGTCCCGACCTCTGGTTCTGAGAAGAAGACAAAAAGGTGATTCTGAAGATATGAAACAATATAATTCGGGAACACTTTACGTGAAATTTTCTACGTAAGAGTGACATGACACTGTCATGAACAAGACACTTTCATGACACTGTCTTGACACAGTAATGACACATGAACCCTAACTCTAACCATAACCATAACTTGTCATGACAAAACCGAATGACACTTACTAAAAGAAGTGTTATGTCATAAACGTTTATGACTTGTTTATAATGTTTTATGACACGTTCATGACAGTGTCATGTCACTCTTATGTAGAAAACTTCAAGTAAAGTGTAACCTATAATTCTCATCATACTGTAATAGGAACATAAAAGCAATGTATTAAATTCAAAGTTGTGTGATTTGTAGTGAGGATAATGTTCCTGTGTGAGGAGCTGATCACCTCGGGGCAGTACTGTCACTGTTGAACCTGACAGCAGCGTACTCAACAGCTTCCTGTTGCTCCCTGTGTCTGAGGGGCTGAGCAGCTCTGATGTTGGAGTACAGAGGATCTGCCTGGCTGTTGGAGACGTGGATGGTGGCGTACTGAAGGTCAACCTGCTCCTCTGGCTCACTCTGATCAGGTACACATTGCAGGGACACAATTACTTTCAGCTACGCATTTTACATGAGTAGGTTTTTCATTTGAAAAGTGCATTCTTGCAGAGGATTGCAACCAGGACAGATGGGATTAATATCCCTGCTTTACCAACATGTTGCTGTATGACAGAAAAAAGGAAAGGCATATACAAGGAAGGGACAAATAGTAAGAAAACTACCAGGAATTTAGTCACATCCAAGACAAGAGGAGAATCAAAGAGAGTGTGATAGAAATTAACTTCTTTGAAAAGAGATAAAAAGAGCAGCATAAGGTCCTTCTCAGTCAGATTAGGTTTCTAGGAGCCCTTAAAGACAGTAAGTGACTCAGCAGTTTTAATGGAATGGGTTTTCTTTTATAGTAGAATAATATACGTAACTATTCTCACCTGTTCCCTGTTGTCTGGTCCAGACGAGTCCCTGGAAGCCCTCCTCTTTCTGGTCAGGAGAATTAAAAAAATAAATGATGGAATGTTTTAGTTCTGACAAACTGACTTTTAGTGATTTAAAGCTAAAGTGCGTGAGGAATGAGGAATTCTAAGTAATGACAACAACACTGTCAGCTCATCCACATGACGCAAGCCTTCGGTGATCGTGCGCCACCCCCACCCCTCCTCCACACAGTTGCTAGTAGCGTTTATCCCTCAAATCGAGGAGGACACAGAGGGTTAAAAAAACAAACATTTTAGACATTTTAGAAGACATAATTATCTTGTAAAATAGCAATGTGGTCGGTCCGTGGGATTGTAGTCCTTCTGCTAAACGTGCGGGTCTTTTCTTAGCAGTACAATCACTGACTGAAACATTTCGTGGGCGCTTCTTCAGTTTTTCAGCCGTGCCTTCACCTGTTGCAGCAGTCTTCTTCGTCTCCAAAGCTGAACACTGATGTTTCCTGTCTAAGCGGTGACGTAAAACACATCACTCGAGCTGCTGCGAGGGAATGTAGCCGGACTACACCATTTAATAAACATAGCCATGCTGAGAAATACAGAGAGAGTTGTGTGGAGCTGGTAGGCTTAATTAGCTTTGTGTCAACTCATTTGGCAATGGCTTGAATGTAACAGACGTTCATTAATGTAAAATAATTGCGGCCTATAGCTTTAACAAACAATGATTCAGTGAAACAGAACTGCTCACCTGATCCACAGGAAGACAGAGAGGGATAGGACAGCCAGGAGAACAACACTGATTGTTCCAGCAGCTATTAACGGACTTGCTCCTGAGATATGGTGATCAAAAGAAAACAGACAGTTAATCAGGGTGTTATAACATGTTTAAGCTCATTGGTTCCATAGAGGAATATATGACAAAACGATGCATGTGCAGATATTGCATCCATTTAGTTTAAAAAATCAAAATATGATTTTAAGAGCTGATGAACTTGTTAGTGGAAGAAAAATGTAATGATACATGAAAACATGCGAGCCCTGTTTCACACCCAAGTTGAAATCTGGACTGTTCTCTTTCTTGGATCTTGGTATCAGAGATTCTAGGAAGGCAGAGGAGTCTGACTCCCAGATAACTGGAACAAACTCCTATTTTTTGCCTCAACAATGTCCTGCCCTTACTGAAAACATTCAAGCTGATAAGTTTACAGTTGTAGCTGAATGTAAAAACTTACCTGCTACAACAGTCAGATATAAGGTGGACTTCTGACGTCCTCTTCTGTTCTGGGCTTCACAGTAATAATTCCCACTGTGTTCAGCTCTGAAGTCAGTGATGGTGAAGATCTGTCCTGATGCTTTTGGTGAGTCTTCATTCTCCTTGTACCAGGTGTAGTTAGCTGCTGGGTTAGCATCACTGCTACAGGTCAGATTCACTGAACTGCCCTCCACTATCTCAGCAGAGGGACTCACTGACACAGAGGGAAGCTTTGGACCATCTGGAGGAGAGATTATATTCCATAAATATTGACTACATGAATTTGAAGGAATTTTGTATCACACATATATTTGACAGACTCCTGTGACTTACACTGAACATTTACAAATAGAGAAGAGTTAATCTGTCCATATTGATTCTCAGACTTGCAGGAGTAGTTCCCTCTGTCCTCAGAGCTGATGGAGGTGAAATGATAACTTCCTTCTGGTCCTTGAAGCAGTGTTTGGTTCTCCTTGTACCAGGTGTAGTTAGCTGCTGGGTTAGCATCACTGCTACAGGTCAGAGTCACTGAACTGCCCTCCACTATCTCAGCAGAGGGACTCACTGACACAGAGGGAAGCTTTGGACCATCTGGAGGAGATTTAGAGAGACTCATGTCATTCACATCTGATAATGATGTATATTACATGTTACCATGGCTTTGTCACATCTTATTTGGGATTAAGGGCAGGTATTTTGTGAACAAAAATTCAATGTTTTGGGACAATCTGTCTGTCAACCTACACAAACAGACCACAGTTAGCATACATCCACACCTTTAGAGGTGGTTTGTGACTGGCAGCAGGCTGATCTCTTTGTTGGGACCACTTAAGTGATAAACATTAAATTCTAACCGAAGAGTAGAAGAATGTTCCATATTTTTGAGGGGAAACAGAAATAAATTATACCAGACAATATGTTTGATATATGTTGTAAATACTGGAATGATGGCCCTGATTAACTATTGATGAGCAGATTTGGTGTAAGAGGGTTGGACTGAGAACAGGACAGAAGCCTGAGGTGGTTTTCTGGATCACTGATGGTTTGAATCCCCTGAACATCCGTGCAGATCTGGGAGACATTTGTAAATAAAACTGTCTTTTCATCATCTACTGCAGCAGCTCAGTGAACTACAGCAGCAGACTGGGAAACAGGCAGAACTGAAGAAAGAACATGATCAACTAAACACTGGAGTGGCTAATAAAGCTTTAACAAGTTGTCATTAGATACATGATGATTTTAAAATGAGCTTTGTTTTACTCACATTTCACATTTATATTGATGTATTTCCTTAATTCGTTCTCAGCTCTACAGTAATACTGTTATTAAAAGAGCCGTTTCACTCACATTTCACATCAATAAATTTGTATTGAGACGTCTTCGTCCCCAGCTCGTTCTCAGCTTTACAGTAATACTGTCCAGAGTCAGAGGACTGGATGGAGCTGAAGACGAGCTGTGGTCCATCACTGATATATTTAATGGCTGGCTTCTCCTTGTACCAGGTGTATTTAGCTGCTGGGTTAGCATCACTGCTACAGGTCAGAGTCACTGAACTGCCCTCCACTATCTCAGCAGAGGGACTCACTGACACAGAGGGAAGCTTTGGACCATCTGGAGGAGAAAACATAGAGACATAGAGACATTTAACATTTCATTCCAAGTTGAATTTGTTTTCACAGTGGAAGATATTTAAATCAACACTAGTTCATAGAAACACAAAGTGGGTGGTGAAACTCCACTTCCTTCTATTTTAGAAACTCAGATTGTAGAAACAATGGTGTCCTGTTACCACGGATACTAGTTTGACACAGTTACTGACGCAGTGGAGTCATGGGCGTAAATCTGATCTAACAGTAGAGGGGGACAATAAACATAAAACTTCTGAAGATAATACAGCCAATTTTACTCGTAGAGGACATGTGTACACAGATGAAATCCTTAATACTATCATTAGTGTAGCATGGAGACTGTACCATTATCCTTCTTTTCAGTGTTTCTCTTGATTCAATGAAATAGCTGACTAAATTGACCAAAATATTCTTCTATAAAACCATGTATTTATTTCTAAGTTGTTTACAATCAAGCCACAAAAATACCTAACACATAATGACTTATTTTCAAAAAGTGTCCCCATATACAATGCTTTTGTACACTTGTTAAATTAGCTGATCATAATGTAAATTAGTGAGCCACTGGTAAAGCTCATCTGCTCACCCTGACAGCCACACACCTCCAAAAATATGAACTAAGCTCAACACACTTACCTGAGACTCTACACCTGACTGTCCCTGGTCTACTTGAGACTCTACACCTGACTGTCCCTGGTCTACTTGAGACTCTACACCTGACTGTCCCTGGTCTACCTGAGACTCTACACCTGACTGTCCCTGGTCTACCTGAGACTCTACACCTGACTGTCCCTGGTCTACTTGAGACTCTACACCTGACTGTCCCTGGTCTACCTGAGACTCTACACCTGACTGTCCCTGGTCTACCTGAGACTCTACACCTGACTGTCCCTGGTCTACTTGAGACTCTACACCTGACTGTCCCTGGTCTACCTGAGACTCTACACCTGACTGTCCCTGGTCTACCTGAGACTCTACACCTGACTGTCCCTGGTCTCCCTGAGACTCTACACCTGACTGTCCCTGGTCTACCTGAGACTCTACACCTGACTGTCCCTGGTCTACCTGAGACTCTACACCTGACTGTCCCTGGTCTACTTGAGACTCTACACCTGACTGTCCCTGGTCTCCCTGAGACTCTACACCTGACTGTCCCTGGTCTACCTGAGACTCTACACCTGACTGTCCCTGGTCTACTTGAGACTCTACACCTGACTGTCCCTGGTCTACCTGAGACTCTACACCTGACTGTCCCTGGTCTACTTGAGACTCTACACCTGACTGTCCCTGGTCTCCCTGTTCCTCAGTTCTTTCTGTCTCCTTTGCCTGTGACATAGTGACGTTAGTATTTCCATAAGCACCCATTCTTATAAAGATGTTACCAAATTGTCTTGATATGAGGATCTTATGTCAGTTTTTCATTTCTCTGTCATTTTATCTGGGCAACAACAAATGTCTAAATATGAGTTAGTTTCATAGGTTCACCACGTGGTCATATTATAATTATGAAATGATCTTGCGTCCTCCACATAAATATTAGGTTTCTTCTGGGACAGAGAATATATATTTAACTGATCAGCCACTTGACTTCATATTGAGCAAAACACAACTGTAGATCTTCAATATTAACCCTAATGTCAGTTCACACACATAACATTAGGCTTATCGCCGTGGTAACGTTAGTTGTAGTGGGTGCATTTCTATCCAACAAGCTATTAAACAAGCTAGGCTACATTATATTACACTAACATAGCGAACATTTTGTGCAGCTAGCCTGCTCCCGACCAGGCTAACAGCCAGGATTTATTTAATCCTGGAGCCTTTTCTGATTACCTAGCAGTGGTTTTACCCTATTGTTATCAGCCTGGATTAAAATACAACAGGTGCATGTTGCTGTTCATTTAATTCCTTTAAGTACTGTTATTATTTAAAGTTGGGACCATAATTTTTTTTTTATAATTATTCATGTGACAGTCATCGTTACTGTTATATTGCTGTATGAAGACTGCTGTTCATATTGTTGTTAGAAGTTTGATGAATATATTATGGCAGTTGTTGAGATAATTAGAAAAGGCTGATAAAATTTCAAATGTGTTTTAAATGAAGTCTGTTACTAAGGGCAATACATACAATGCTGTACATTTCTATAGTTGACCAATGCACCTTGAATTATTTTAGTTGATTCATTTTTTTTTTATTCTTTAACAATAAAGATCATGTTTGTTCCGCTTCCATGTGCATTGTATTTGGCATTCTTAGCACACAATTTGTGTGGTCCAGTAAACTGGGACTATAATTTGGGAGGATTGTACAATTTAAAGAACATATCCTAATTGTACAATCCTCCCAAATTATAGTCTTAGTTCACTGGACCAGTAACTATATAGTGATGTAGGCTACTGTACATTCATGTAACAACAGGGAGAGGACACCTCAATGGTTTTTGACCTTATATTTAGCTGGGGGGGGAATAACTGATGAATATACTCATTCATGTTTACAGTGTGCAATGAATTTATCACTTAATCTTTATAGTTTCTAGATTTGAGAGTCCAATTTCTTCAGTGTCTTTATTTTCTATGTCCATATATACAAGGGAGCAAGGCATATAATATGTAGAGAAGGAAACTCGTCCTCTATAAAAAATTAAAAATAAAAAAACGCGAGAAAACGTGTGGCAGATAATAGTGGACCGACTGAATGATAGTCTAAGAATATACATTTATGAACTACTGCTCTTAACTGAAACCATTCAATGAGTCACTGTCATTTGCAAAAATGAACAGTTTTACACTTTGCATTAAAAGCGAGCAGTGGAAGTTAATATGACTTAGGACATTTATATTTTAGCCCATGAGAGAGAGGGAGGGACAGAGTGAAAGAGATATTTACGCAGCTCTAGCGTTGTAGAAAATTGATCTTCATGGTAAATTTCCTGAGTAACATTATCTTCTGCTTACTTTTAAGGCAAAGAGTACAACTGTTAATTTGTGCAAATGATTAGTAGCCTAATCCTTGAATGGTATGATTATGACGGTTTCAATTCAGAGCAGTGGTCAGTTAATGTAGCCTATATATTTAGGCTACATGCATTCAGTTGGTCCGTGATCGTCTGCGCTTGCTCTCCCTGTTTCATTACAGCGGTCGTGTTTCTTTTTTTTTCAGCAGGAGGTGTTTTAGGGCGTGGCTATGATGTGAGTTTAGCAAAGCTTATCCATGGCACGTAAACTTCACTTTGGGGGTTGCCCAGCTTTCGTCTTCTTGACTGTGACAGTTGGTCGCCTAATGTATTATTCAACATTCGGTTGTACGACAAGACACTCAAAGGAGTCGGCAGTTCAGTTTTTCCGGTAAGTAACGTTACATTTTGTTTTAATACTGTTTTTCGTTAGCCAACGTTAGCATCCCAATTAATATCAGTTAGCTAGCTAGATTACACCTTGCTAACCAGGCTAGCGGGCTAACTAATAACGTTATGCAGACCGTATAAATGGATTAAAATATATATATTTAACGTTACAGTCGTATACAGTAGGTATGCACAATGGTCTTGCCGGTGAGCTGTTTTTAACCATATGTGATGTTATTGCTAATCGATGCGCATATAATGGTAATGTTAGCTTAAAGTCAAAGCCTGATATAGCTAACGTTATAGTGCAAATTCATATAAACCCTATTCTCACAGGATTAGAATAATTTTGGGACCGCGTGTGATTTAGAAAGTACCCCCTCACATCTGAGTTTCGTGTGGCGCATTCGCACGGGACAAGCGGAGACTGCTTTTACTTGAATATACTGAAATATATGTACCCCGCCCGAGAGTTGGGCAAGGTTACCCGGAGGCGCCCGAAGGACAGCCACATACGCTATCACCCCCGCCGCGGCGGCACCCACACAGCATCTCCGTCACCCTCACTTCGGACAAAGCCGCGCTGGAGCACGTCGATGGACGGGGCAGTGGGCCAGAATATCCGTTTTTGCGATAAAATGTCGCACATGAAAAAATATATATATTATTGTAAAGTTACATAAGTGTTCTATCTTGAAAAATCTTCAGTTCTGCAGCCAAATGTATTGTATAAAGCACCAGGTTCAATATTCTTTTCTCAAAAAATCCTGGGTTCCAGCTGCCTCTCATCTACCACAATCAACCAACAATTTGTGATAATACTTTTGTTATAATGAATTTACAATAACCCTACACAGATTAAACAGCACCTAGTGCATTTTCAGTTACCTACTAAACACTTGACTATCTATGTCAAAATTAAATATGTCTATAAATGAATCTAAAAGGATTTTGGTGAAGTGTTTTCAAGGTGATTAAAATTGACAAGTACATAAAGATACAGAACACATCATTGTGAAATGTACCATCAACTGTCCTGGCTGACCCTACCAGATAGAAGGCGTTTTCATTGGTTACAATTTATTTTTAAATGCATTTGTATGGACTATCCTTCTTATTTAAAACAATATCTAATCTTATTCAGCTCATTTTATAACTTGCGACACAATAACCAAATCTATTTTCTCATTCCTCAAATCAACAAAGAAATAGGAAGATATGCATTTCAATATAAAGCACCTTTTGAGTGGAATAACCTTCCAATTTCAATTCGCTCTTTGACTTCCTTTCCAATGTTTAAAAATGCCCTAGCTCAAAATCTTCAAAATACATGCAATTGCTTTTAATTTTTTTTTTTTTGAGATCTATGTGCTGGTTTGAGTGCACGGGTCAGGACAGATGCTGGAGCATTATTGGTGGCCACTACTTTACTATTGCTCTACAGTGGTTATCACTGATAGAGTTGATACCCTTAAACTGGACTAAATGAAATCTATTTTAAGCATGGTGCATTAATCTCTTACATTTATATGTGCATACGTGTTTACTGGTGTCTAGATGTGTGTTTCGGTACATATATATTTCATGTGTTTACTTTATTGAGGGAAGAGTGAGCAACCTTTGGAGAGTCTTGTATGAGTGAATGTTTTGTTTGTATGAGTTATGTACTATATATTTTTGCACTTACCATTATCATAAAGTAAGTTGTTGTTTTTTATTGTTGTTGTTTCTTTTCTTTTTTCTTTTCTTTTCTTCCGTTTGTCTGCCACTGTAAGGTCAATGTTAATTTCTGTATCTGGACTCGAGGACCCCCTCAAAAACGAGATGGTTCATCTCAATGGGTTATTCCTCTTCAATACATAAATGTCAAAGACACACAAGAAAAGCACAAACTACATTTTGCTGATCCTTCTTTGTCAACAGTCAAGTATGGTAACATTAAGAAATCATATTTATGTTGATTAAAGCCAAAATAGACACTTTTAATCAATTACAAATTCTATCAAATTACCAATGACTTCTTGTACAGTCTTGTATAAAGTACTCAAAAGCAATACTTGAGTAAAAGTACAAGTATCTTCCCAGAAAATGACTTTGGTAGAAGTTAAAGTCTCCTTTTAGAATATTGCTTGAGTAAAAGTCTTGAAGTATCTGATATTTACAGTACTTAAGTATTCATAGCAATTTTCTGATATTAAATGTACTTAAGTAGAAGTAAAAGTAACCGTAAAAAAAAACTTTGATTATGAACTTTATAGCCAAAGGTGTGTAATGTTATCTTCATCACCACTGTCGTCAGGGTGATCATCGTCTGTTACCATGGCGGCAGAGCGTGCAGCAGGTGCTTCCATGACACTATCAGTCATTATGCTTCCTCCTCTTCTTTAGTTTTGGCCTATGGTTTGTTTTGTTTTTTTGCCACTTGGCCACAAACATCACGTCACCAACTGGAATGGAGCGTACATTATCTTGGCAATTTAGGAGCAATGATTTGCCAAACTTCCTTTTTTTCAGTGTAATAAATTTCTTCTGATTATATTTTGTAGTAACGAGTAACTAAGATGCTTAGGGGAAATGTAGTGGAATAAAAGTATACATTTTATTTAGGAAATGTAGTGGAGTAAAAGTAAAAGTTTCCGGAAATATAAATAACGAAGTAAAGTACAGATACGTGAAAATTCTACCTAAGTACAGTAGTGAAGTATTTGTACTTTGTTACATTACAACACTGTTCTTGTATGACTACAATATTGTGTATGTTCCTATAGTTGCTTCAGAAAAACAACAAATGTAGCTTTAGAAAGACCTTTATTTCACATTGAAATGGGCATTAACTTCAAAAACTACATAAATCACAAACAACACTGGCAATATTTTTAAGATTATATTAAATTGATGAATTAAATAATGTAGTTCGCCTTTTACAATCCAGTGTACATTCCACACATAAAACACTGCTGTGGGTCAAGGTAAAGGCAAACTTAACTGTCACAAGACGTGTCTGCATAATAAAAAGAGGTAGTTGAATCACTAGTGCCACATTGTTAATTACAGTAGAAATGGTTGACATTACAAACCACAATATAAAAATATAGCTTAACATATAAAGCTTAAAGCACTTGTGCAGCACTCTGTTCAGTCAAGTCCAAATTCCTAGACTTGAAAGAAATAAAAGCTGCCTTTACAATTACAGTGAGCACAGTGTGACAGTCTGTTGGTTGTCTGTAATGCACAGTGGAAAAAGGAAAAAACTGCGAGCCTTGTCGATCTTCCCGTGATTGTTAACAGCCTTCCACCTGCATCTCTGGGTGATGCCAGAGAAGATGAACTTCATGCCTGGATACTGCAGGTGGAGGTGCTGCAGGCCCTTCATTCCTGTAATGAGGTTGACGCCCTTGACATCTCCCAGGTCATTCCCGCCACAGTGAACAAGGAGGACATCCGGGGCTGCTCTTCTTTGTAGGGACTGGAAAAAGAAAGGGAGAAGGCTCTTCCACCGCAGACCGCCCCAGCCGAACCAATAGATGTAGATATCTTCAATGCCAAGGTTGTTCCCCATGGTCTTTGCCTCTCTCTCGGCCCCACGCCGGACGTAGCTGTCTCCAATTATCCAGACTGTTGCTGGATGGAAAAACACATTGTAATAGTGAGAAAAGTATCATAGTTTAGGCTATAGAGAAAAAGGATAAATGAACAGCACTCTTAATTACACACTGTTATTTGAAAATGCATTATTACCTCAGCTTAGTTGTACAAAGCAAGTCTGCTTAAAGTTTAATTGTGTACCATAAATAGCAAAAGAAAAGTCACTATTACTAACTATTACTTACTTCTGAGGCATTGGGTGGGTGCACATGCCATCGTGGCTCTCTGCACTCCTATTTCTGAAAGAGTCATCAATTTCCATTTGAGCCCCTCATAGTTAAATATATATGCACACTAGCATGTAACTGTACTTAATTAATTATCTAGGAGAATACAGATGAATCAGCAACAGTCTATTGTTCTTTAGTGTAACTTTAGTTAAATGACCTTATTTCTGCTAACGTTAGCTCTTAAAAGCATGAAAAGGCTAAATGCGCCAACCATAGACTGATGGCACAAACAGTAGCAAGACATTATCGGTGCATTATGGTTATTACAGTTAACCAAACGTTATAAGAAACTTACATACATTTATATTAATTTGCTAATAGTTAGCATTAGATAATGATAAGCATTGACAATTCCCGTTTTGCATTTCGCTGATACTACGTCTAAATTAGGAAAACGTAGCAAAACATATAAATTGTATGTAACGTTAGCATGTTTTACCATAAGTGGCAAGCTAACGTTACATACAATTTATATGGTAACTTCAGATACATTTACTTTACAATGTGACTACTCTTTTAACTATGGGACATAGATATATTTAAAACCTAGCAAAGCTAAATCTTACCTCGAATTATGTATGCTAGCTTTCAGCAGCAGTTGCATCCAGATTGCCAGTGAAAGTGTGTAAGGTAGCGTAGAGTGTAAGCAGCGTTGCCAACTCTCTAACGCTAACATCACAGTCAGAAACCGCCCAACAGTCTATGGCTCCTCCCTCACTCCTCCCTCTCGTCTAAAAACGTCACATCTGCAACCAGGATGGCTGCGCCCATAAACGCAAATTCGACGACTCATAGCCATAGACTCATAGACTGTATATAAGAATGGACCAACAGATCCCGTTCCTCTGGACGGAGACCAGTGAAGGCCGTTAGAAGCACTTTTCCGGTGAGCGCTGAGCGTTACTGCGCAGCCTCCAACTGAGAGAGACAACGTAAATGTGCCGTGAGCAACGTGTCTAAAAGTTGTAAGTCTTCTGGTAGCTGTGCCAAGAGAAATCTCAATCATTCCCAATCTTGCAGAGACGGAGAGCGTAGGTATATGTAAGGAGATAACATAGGCACAGGCTAATTATTGATCACTAAAATGATAGTTAACATTAGTAATTACACTTAAACAGCTAATGTGAGACGAAACTGCCTGCGCGCTTCTCCTGTACTATACGGTAATTCCTCTACTATGCGACAGTAAGTTGCGTGGTTATGACACAATCGTTAGCCTATTTTTACCAAAACGTCTGCTACGGAGCCATAACGTGAGGTACAAGGTAATGGAGCCTTTTATACATTGTCGTGTTTCTTTAGAAATAAACAATGGACAAATAGAGTCTTTAAACGTTTCAGATGTAAAGTTATTCTCTGTCAAAGTGACGTCAAAATGAATGGCAGTCAATGGGATGCTAACGGGGGGTGATCGCTGTGTAGCATCAAAATGGCGCCATAGGAGGTTCGCGGTCCGAGGAGAAGCTTACCCCCTTGCATAGACTGTATATAAGAGTGGACCAACAGATCCCGTTGCTCTGGACGGAGACCAGTGAAGGTCTTTAGAAACACTTTTCCGGTGAGCGCTGAGCGTTACTGCGCAGCCTCCAACTGAGAGAGACAACGTAAATGTGACGTGAGCAACGTGTCTGAAAGTTGTAAGTCTTCTGGTAGCTGTGCCAAGAGAAATCTCAATCATTCCCAATCTTGCAGAGACGGAGAGCGTAGGTATATGTAAGGAGATAACATGGACACAGGCTAATTATTGCTAACTAAAATGCTAGTTAACATTAGTAATTACACTTAAACAGCTAATGTGAGACGAAACTGCCTGCGCGCTTCTCCTGTACTATACGGTAATTCCTCTACTATGCGACAGTGAGTCACGTGGTTATGACACAATCGTTAGCCTATTTTTACAAAAACGTCTGCTACGGAGCCATAACGTGAGATACAAGGTAATGGAGCCTTTTATACATTGTTGTGTTTCTTTAGAAATAAACAATGGACAAATAGAGTCTTTAAACGCTTCAGATGTAAAGTTATTCGCTGCTAATGTCGGGTGATCGCTTTGTAGCATCAAAATGGCGCCATAGGAGGTTCGAGCTCTGAAGCGAAGCTTACCCCCTTGCTCATAGCAGATCTCCACAAACCAATGGGTGACGTCACACATGCTCTGTCCACTAATATATACAGTCTATGGTTTGGACACTGTCATGTCTACTGATGACCGCTACTGGTTAATAAGATACATGAGGGCATTAAATAATGAAAATGTGTCAGACATGATTTTTCCTCCTGTGGCATTTTCTGACATCATCACTTCGACAAAGAAACTTGAATGGACTGATTCATTCTTCTGAGTCATGTTTTGTGAATGGACCAGAATAAAAAAATGTAAGTTAAAACCATATACAGCATACAGCATATATCTGCAAAATAAATCACCAAATACCACAGAGTTACATGAAGTTAAGGTACAGTACAAAAGGTTAAAGACTCCACTAGATGGTGTTATGTCAGAGGAAGACTGTAAGTAAACTCACACACTGAAGGAGAGGGGAAGTCCTCATGTCCTCTTACAGCACAGGAAAAGCTGTCTGCAGGATCAAAGGAGGCTGAATAAGAATCAGATGTTTGTCCCTGAATGTTCTGTCCATTCTTGTACCAGACGTAGGAAGGATGACCAGGTAGAGGACAACTGCTCTGACACTTCAGCTCTGCCCAGTTGTAGAACTCGTAGACCTCTAATCTTCTCACCTGCACCTGGAGACCTGAATATGTGAATAAGGAACAGAAGTCTTAATTTTAGACTGAACTGTCAACACACACACACACACAAACACACTTCATAAGATGTACACTTGTAAGTGAATTATAAAATATTTGGATTAAAAGTTACCTGTGACAGACAAAGTGATTCCAGGATAACCGACATAGTTCCCACCTTGGTTTGTTGTGAACCTGAACTTGTACACAGCTGAGTCTCTCTCTCTCAGGTCTGAGATTCTCAGAGAGCAGTCCTTGTTTTCAGAGTGATACTGCACACGACCTGAATACTCTGAGACTGTTGTCAGATCCACCGGTTGACTATTACTCACTTGAGGAAACCAGAATCTTTTCTCAACTTTGGTAACATGGTGATTTATTCTGGATGGGTATGTGTAGCTGCAGGGTATGTTCACTGTTGATCCTTTAACAGCACAGATCCGAGTAGAGGTGTAAGTCACTCCCAAGCCATACTGACCCTTTATCACTGTAACACAAAGCACATCAGGAAGCACAATGAATTAATACCTTCAGTGCATCAGTCTAACAAGAACTGAATTAAAATATAGAATGTCAGAAAATGCCTGAAAAGTTTATCTTATGTGAACACATTCAACATTTGATTTAAGGCCAAGT
Organism: Sander lucioperca; assembly: GCF_008315115.2. NCBI lineage: Eukaryota > Metazoa > Chordata > Actinopteri > Perciformes > Percidae > Sander > Sander lucioperca. The sequence goes on from NC_050176.1 coordinate 19,162,016, forward strand.
TTGTTTTCCAGGTGGAACATACTTTAAGTTGACAATAGTTAACAGATGACAGAGCTTGAGTTTCCTCTATATTAGAAACTAAATGGTGTCCTGTTACCATGGTTACTAGTTTGACATTTTGTTACTGACTCAGTGGAGTAAACAAGGAAATGATTGAGTTTCAGTGTGTTTGGACACTGTCATGTCTACTGATGACCTCTGCTGGTTAATAAGATACATGAGGGCATTAAATAATGAAAATGTGTCAGACATGATTTTTCCTGCTGTGACATTTTCTGACATCATCACTTCCACAAAGAAACTTGATCGGACAGATCTTCTAACACTAATAACTCGTAAATATGCAGGACTTTTCATCCACATGTTTTGTGGATGGACCAGAAAAAAAAATGTTAGTTTAAACCTGGACCCATGAAGTGTTTTAATTTGAAAATGAACAGTCAAAATTGAAAAACTTTGTCAAATAAAGTTAAAAGAACAGATTCAAGAAAAACAGACACATCTTGCTTTGCTAAATGTCTAGTTTGAGCTGTTCTTTTACAGCTTTATAGTGAGGTCAGGAAATAAGAGATAATTGATAAGTGCTTAGGTTTTCATTCATTCATCAATCACCAAATATTACTGAGTTACATGCAGTTCAGGCTCCACTAGATGGTGTTATGTCAGAGGAAGACTGTAAGTAAACTCACCCACTGAAGGAGAGGGGAAGTCCTCATGTCCTCTTACAGCACAGGAAAAGCTGTCTGCAGGATAAAAGGAGGCTGAATAAGAATCAGATGTTTGTCCCTGAATGTTCTGTCCATTCTTGTACCAGACGTAGGAAGGATGACCAGGTAGAGGACAACTGCTCTGACACTTCAGTTCTACCCAGTTAGAGGACCAGGAGACCTCTAATCTGCTCACCTGCACCTGGAGACCTGAATAATAATAATAATAATAATAATAATAATAATAATAATAATAATAATAATAATAATAATAAACATAAATCTTCATTTTAGACTGAACTGTCAAAACACCCAAATGCAAGTAACTTTCATGTTGTCATCGAGATGTTGAACACTAAGTAATTTATTAAATATTCAGATGAAAAGTTACCTGTAACAGACAGAGTGACTCCAGGTGAACCAGTATATTTCCCTGTTAAATGGTTTGTTATGAACCTGAACTTGTACTCAGCTGAGTCTCTCTCTCTCAGGTCTGAGATTCTCAGAGAGCAGTCCTTGTTATACACACGGCCTGAAAATTCTGAGTCGGTTGTCAGATCTTCAGGTTCATGATTATTCATTTTAGTAAACCATAATGTTCTCTCAACTGTAGTAACACTGTCTTTCCATCTGAATGGGTATCTGTAGCTGCAGTGTATTTCCACTGTTGATCCTTTAACAGCACAGATCTGAGTAGAGGTGTAAGTCACTCCCCAGTCATACTGACCCTGTATCACTGTAACACAGAGCACATCAGGAAGCAGCATGAATTAATAACTTGAGTTAACAATCAGTTAATAAGACAAAGTGATCATACTACCAATGTGATCTAGGGAAAGGTAACCTGGACAAGCTTCAAAATCCTCAATAATCAGACCAATTATCTGCAGCCATTAAAAAAGTCATAAAAAATTCCTCATCATGCATCTGTCTAACTTAACTGTATTTTAGAATTTCATCAGGTTTCATCATATTTTATTATAGTTGGGACATAGAGATATGTGTTACTTCTGGATGCTTTGGCTTTGGTTCTTTCATTAAAAAAACATTTGCAAAAATAATCCTGAGAAGTGTTTCTTACATGTCAACAAAAATGTGTGTTTTAAGTTCCTCTTTTAGGGACTTTCCAACTCCTCTTAAAAATAACTTTTTTTCAAGTTATTTCAGAATTAAACCAGAATGAACAGGCAAAGAGAAGTCTAAACACAAAGGAAAAGTTAAATATGTTAACAGTTGAACAGCTGATGTATAATAATTTACATTAAACATTTTCAGGGATAATAGTAAGTATATGAGTCGGAACATTTCCTGGTTAGTTTCCTCTCTGTTCACTCTGAGGTCAGGTTGATGCTGAGTGTGAAAACTAAAAAGAAATGCAGAACACTGAAGTCAGAGACTACAGAAGGAAGTAGCAGGGTTGGGCTCAGATGTGTGATCAATAAAGAGAAGTTGAGACGGTATGTGATGCCTTTACTGACCAGTATTCCTTTAAACAAAAAACAACCAGGGTCGTCTTTAGAACAGATTAAACAGTAATATGTTTTCACAGAGTGAGGAGGGAACGGTTCTGAATAAAAACCACAATATTCTCTGTTTACATCATGTAAAAGTGCTTAGCACACAGTTACTTCATGCAAAGGACAAAATTAAAAGATACTGTCCAATTAACACAACATCAAACTAAACTGATACCGTCTGCCGAGTTTCCACATTTGTAAACAAAGTTAATATTTTTAGCGTTTCTGGAAGTTTGCCTTTCACACAACTCTGATCCACTTATTCACACATAATGACCTTCAGTCCCACATTTTCCCAGAATCCCTCTTTTAAAGAATGAATGTAACTGTAGATATACAGTACCTGACACAGAGAGAAGGAAGACAACAAATCCACTCTCTGCTGCAGTTAAACTCATAGCTGCTCCTCTCATCTCTCTGTGTGAGACAATAAAACATGTCAGCAGATAAAATAATGTACACAGGAGGTATGCAGTATCAATAAACAATAATCAATAAACTGGTTCTACTTACAATGAAGACGGACGTCGTCTTTAAAGACGCCTCTCCTCAGTTGTCAGTGAGCAGAAGACAGATATCAGACTGGTAAAGACTACATTTCCTTCCTCTTTTGTTAATTAATATGCATGATGAGGCACATGTCAGGAAATACCCACAACACAATAAAATGCTGTTGTTTTACAAACCATAACATTAAAAAAGAAATTAATATTGGCCTTTTGGTACCAAACCTGTTTTGCTGCCAACATCCCACCGACACCAGAAAAGAGCATTCATAAAGAGAAGAGAGAAACAGACAGACAGTTCATCTCTATGTGCACTGAGACAGGATGTCACACAGTCTGCAGGCAGGGTTCAATATTAGCAACATCCACCAGCACAATGCTGGTAAAATATGCAAGTAGCTGGTAGATTTACTAAAAAAAAATCCATAATCTATTGAGTGGCTGAAGACATTAATAACATTCACTAGCCGTTTGGCTGGTTGACAAAAAAGTTCATTTTAAAGCCTGTCTGCAGGTGACAGAACAGGAATGTATTTGACCTGTGAACCATGAGGCAGTTTTACTGAACAGGAGGAAGAGCAGAGTATTAATTACAAGAGGGGATGGAAATATGTATATTCTTTTCTTGGTGTGTCTCCTCTCTGTTCTCTCTGTGGTCAGGTTGCTTCTCTTTGCAGAGAAATGCAGAACACTGAGGTGTGAGAAACTCACATGCATGTTAGTGTTAACTAAACATGAACATGTAACACAAAACATCATGAGGGTTTGGGTTGACACAAGTATATAACGTATAAAAAAGTACTTTTAATGACTTTGGCTTGTTTAGGTGGATCAGTTGGATAAACTGTTCAGAGATGTCCTACATTTAAAATGGGATAAAACAGGAAACTAGAAGGGTAACTCTGAGAGTGCAGACCTCCACCAAGCCATGCCCTATTTCATTATGCTAATGCAGTGAGATTTTTCCCAGTCTGAAACAAATTTTTCTGATTATTCCGACACCACATACATGCAACACAAATGCTCTATCTCACAATGTTAATAAAAGTGAGAAATAATTTGTGTATCCTCACCGTAGTTTGGATCCGCTCCAAAATGTAATGGTTTCTTCCTAGGGCCGATCTACACCCTTTCACCAGGTTTCATGAAAATGGGGCCAGTACATTTTCTGTAATTCTGTTGACAGACAGAAAAAGGAAGGAACAAACAAACTTACAGACAAACTGAGTCGAAAACATAACCTCCTTGGCCTAACATTTAAAAAAACATTCAGACCTCCCAGCATGCAGCCAAATAAAACAGAAACTACCTGCATGGCTAGATACCACAGGAGGTAAAGGAGAAAATGTGTCTCTTTGTAGTTTGGGTGGAGTCAGCCTTCAAAGCAGACAGTGGAGGGAGCGCTCAGAGTGATGGAGCCTGAATGGGCCACACAGATACTGAATCAGGACCCTGAGACATTTTACCATCCATCCCTGATTGTTCACTCACATTTAAATTCACTTTAGGTTCTTTATTTTCACATTTTATGAGTGAAAGTATTTGTATTTAAGTCTTTGACCCTGGACATTTAATTTATTAAGCATTAGAGGTTCAGATTAAGATCAGGAAGTGTCAATAGTGTCAGGTTTGCTGTAGTAAAACCCAAAAGCAGATCAGACCAGGGGTACGTCCCATAGCACTTAAATTGACTCCTTGAAGTTTCCACTTGCCTCCCTTCCTCACGTCTTAGTCCCTTCTACCGAGGAGGCCCGGGAGACACGAGAAAATCATCGGAGGAGAGAGGCAACGAGCAAATGTGTTTTAGAGAGATGAGACGTCCTTTCCTCTGAAGCGTCACATGACTTCGTCAGCTGTTTGGGCGGAGTTAGAAACTCCTTCAGCTGCACGGCTTCTGGGAAGGCTGCTCTCTTGTAGGTAACACTTTATTTGAAGGGGTGTTCATAAGACTGACATGACGCTGTCATTATTATGACATGACACCTTTCATGAACATGAAGGAGTCATTTTGAGTCTTCATGACTGTTATTAATTGTCATTCGGTAAATTATGACACTTTTAATGCAAAGTTAGCATTGTCCGAGATGTCTTTGTCATGATAACTTGACTTTAGCGAAGACAACAATCTCTGTGTAAACTTGACATTAACCTAGACTACATAACCTGTCATAAATATGTCATGACAGGTGTATAAATATTTTGTTAACAAAATGTGTGTATGTGCTTGTTGCAAAAGAGCTGTGTTAGTCATTAATGAAGTGGTTAAAAGTACTCCGGGTGACCTCTGATGCACAGAAAGTTAAGCTTAAGTCATAAAAAATAGTTTAGGCTTTCATGGCATAGAGGTACAGTGTTTGAATGTTGCGAGAACGGAAGAGGAAGTTGCACCACAAGGTCCTGATCTTGTGTGTGTGTGTGTGTGTGTGTGTGTGTGTGTAAGATAACAGTTTCTGTCTTAAGAACAAAAACTGAAGGGAGAGGATTGATCAGGGCTCACACTTCAGACGAGATCTTGGTGGACCGGCTCTGACTTCACTGTCTGAACGCTAGGGAAACTTAGATGCTGTTTGTGAACCCACAATTGTGTTGTAACTCTTATGCTGTACTCAGTAAATTTGCTTAACTGAACTCTTTGTCTTGTAACATCCTGACTGTATGTCCCTATAGGGACACCGTAGCCCCCGGGCAATATCCCTGTACTCTCGCGAGAGTCGGTGTGTGATCGAAGATGGTGGAATAAACAACACGTTAGTAACGTCCAGTGTCCGTTCCAGTTAATAATATAAGCTAGTTTAGCCAGTGTGCAAACCAGTATATATTACATGGTGTCAGAGTAGAGGCTCTAATACTCACGTTCCGACAGAAGATGGATAGTTTCGGCGTTCCAGCACCCAAGATGGATTGGGATTCAGCGAACCTACCTGAAGCGTGGCGACGTTTCAAGCAGCACGCAGAGTTGATATTCTCTGGACCCCTACGGGAGAAACGTGAACAGGACAAATGCAGTTACCTTCTCTTGTGGATCGGAGAGAAAGGACGGGACATTTTCAACACATGGACACTAACAGATGAAGATGCAAAGAAACTGCAGACATACTACGATAAGTACACTTCATATCTCGCACCAAAGTCTAACCTGATATACGCAAGATATCGCTTCCATGAAAAGATGCAAGGGGATGGGGAAACTTTCAAACACTTTGTCACCGAGCTAAAGCTGCTAGTTAAAGACTGTGGATACCCCAATAGCGACGAGATGGTGCAAGACCGCGTTGTTTTCGCTACAAACTCACAGCGAGTGCGGGAGAAGTTGCTCAGCCATGGAGTGGAGCTAACGCTGGACCAAGCCATAGACATAGCGCGCTTTCACGAGCTAGCGCAAGCCCAACTCAAAGAGATGGTCGGAGGCAGAGACCCCAGCAACAATGCTTTACATGCCATAGGTTGAAGACCTGAACAGAGATGAACACACACGAGTTACAAAGCCAGGCCGAGGGAGTCCGCCACAGCACACAGAGAATGTGACCGATGCGGAGGCCTGCACACTAGGGCTGGGAGTATCGAACTAAATATCGATAGTATCGATACCAAGATGAGTATTGGTATCGGATCGATACTGTCGTGATGAGATCGATACTTTTGTTGCAGTTTCTCTCTGAGTTCATGCGAGCACAGCGTCTCTCCAAGTCTGTGCGCAGCGTGCAAACAGCCTCTCTCTCTCTCTCCTCTCTCTCTCTCTCTCTCTCTCTGAGGCGGAGAGTCAGAAGTGTGTTGTTTATATTGTTATATTCATATTTATACATTGTGGCTTTTGTTTACTTATTTTGCACAACTGACTTTATTTTTCACAGATATCTGTGTGTAATGGAAGGTATTTTTGGTTGTGTTGTTGACTTTGTTATATTATATTTTGTTATATTATTTTATTATTTTTATACCGTTACATTGTTTATATTGTTCTAGTTAGTAAATAAAAACATTTAGATTTGCCTAAAATCTTTGTCCTGTGTTTTATCATAATCATAATCAACTAACTAAAAGGCAAAATCACAAAATGATTCAATGATCGTGACGTTACTTGGTATTGGATCGATAACAAAATTCCCAGTATCGCCCACCCTACTGCACACCACCAAAGAGGGTGCCTGTCCAGCCAAAGGCAAGCAGTGCATGAAATGCAAAAAACTCAATCACTTTGCAAAAGTCTGCAGGTCAAAGCAACACACAAGAAAAGTGATACACAATGTGGATGAAGACACTGAAGATGAGCAGGTAGAATTCTTTATTGATGGACTTACAACCGAAAACACCGGAAAACGTAATGAACAAGCTTATGCTGAAATTGAAATCGGAACTCAGAAAGTCAAATTCAAAATTGACACTGGCGCACAGACCAATGCAATTCCCGTACACATATTCGAAAGACTGTTTAGAGATACTGCCACAAAACCAGCCACCAAAAGGATATCTGGCTATGGTGGAGAGTTGCTGAAAGTGAAGGGCACCTGTCATCTGAAGTGTAGGTACAAAAACACCTCCATTGTACTTGAGTTCTGTGTTGCCAACTTAGCGACTTTGTCGTTAGATTTAGCGACTTTTCAGACCCCCTTAACGACTTTTTTTCAAAAAAGCGACTAGCGACAAATCTGGCGACATAGAAAGTCGCCAGTATTGTCCAGCGAGCACGCGAGGTATTTCTCTCCTGTAGCCACCAAAACAGTCTTCTGTTTGACAAAGGACTTGTCTCCGTACTTGTCTTATTAGATCTTAGTGCTGCATTCGATACTATTGACCATACCATCCTCTTACAGAGACTGGAACATTTAGTTGGCATTAAAGGAATCGCACTAAACTGGTTTAAGTCCTACTTCTCTGATCGATTGCAATTTGTTAATGTTAACAATAAACCCTCCAATTACGCTAAAATTAACCATGGCGTTCCTCAAGGCTCAGTGCTTGGACCAATTCTATTCTCCTTATATATGCTTCCTCTAGGCAATATTATTAGGAAACACTCAATTAACTTTCACTGTTATGCGGATGACACCCAATTATATCTGTCAATCAAGCCAGACGAAACCAGCCAGCTAGCTAAACTTCAAGATTGCATTAAAGATATAAATCATGGATGGCCTACAATTTCCTGATGTTAAACTCAAACAAAACCGAAGTTATTGTGCTGGGCCCGAAACACCTACGAACCTCATTAGCCGAAGATATAATTACTCTGGATGGCATTGCCCTGGCCTCCAGTACTACTGTCAGAAATCTAGGAGTTATTTTTGATCAGGATCTATCCTTTAACGCCCATCTAAAACAAACCTCTAGAACAGCCTTTTTTCACCTTCGTAACATTGCTAAAATTAGGAACATCCTATCTCAAAACGATGCAGAAAAACTAGTCCATGCATTCGTTACTTCCAGGCTGGACTACTGTAATTCCTTATTATCAGGATGCTCAAATAAGTCCGTTAGGACTCTCCAGCTGATCCAGAATGCTGCAGCGCGTGTTCTGACAAGAACTAAGAAAAGAGATCATATTTCTCCTGTATTAGCTTCTCTGCATTGGCTTCCTGTAAAATCCAGGATTGAATTTAAAATCCTTCTTCTGACCTATAAAGCTCTAAATGGTCAAGCTCCTTCATATCTTGAGGACCTCTTAGTACCTTATTGTCCCACTAGAGCACTACGCTCCCAGAATGCAGAGTTACTTGTGGTTCCTAGAGTCTCTAAAAGTAGAATGGGAGGCAGAGCCTTCAGCTATCAGGCTCCTCTCCTGTGGAACCAGCTCCCAGTCTGGGTTCGGGGGGCAGACACCGTCGCTACATTTAAGACTAAACTGAAAACTCTCCTCTTTGATAAAGCTTATAGTTAGGGAGTGAGGAGTTGCAGTGAACGCCTAGACCGGCGGGGCAGGGCGTATAGCTACAGACACAGCACCCCTGCTTTTCTCTGCTTCTCTTTACAGTCATCAGATTTACCTATCGTATAATCAATAATATAGTGCCTCTCCTAGTTAAGCTGCTATTATTCTAGACTGCCGAGGAAGTTCCTTCTTATGACACGCTCTTTTCTTTTGTTTCCTTTTATGCACATCCTGTCTCAGAAGTGCTTGTTACTCACCTAGCTCTGGGGAGTTTACTCCCCGGAGTCCTTATGTTTCTTCTTCGCCCAGAACATCTCCTCGGATTAGGGCGACACCAAGACCTGGGTCTTGGGTGCAGCTGTGGCTATGGACCTGCTACACCAGGCTACGCTCTGCGATTCCCTGCAATGCCCGGCTACGTCCTGCTGCGTCCACCGCGTCCACCCATGCTCTGCTGTGCCACGCTACATCCTGTACCGTCATAACCCCAACCGTCAGACACCGCCCACCAAGAGTCTGGGTCTGCCGAGATTTCTTCCTAAAAGGGAGTTTTTCCTCGCCACTGTCGCAATAGCCACTGCTAATGTTAATGTTAATGTAATGCTTGCTCTTGGGGGAACTATTGGAATTGTTGGGGCTTTATAGAGTGTGGTCTAGACCTACTCTATCTGTAAAGTGTCTCGAGATAACTCTTGTTATGATTTGATACTATAAATAAATTGAATTGAATTGTTCTGTGACAGAGGAGCAGCCTCTCCCCTCTCTCCTCAAGTGCAGCAGCACTGCGCACAGTGTGCAGGCAGGTAGAAGGGGAGGGGGGGACAGGGTGTGTGGGGGCTGGTGTAGGTAGGACAGACAGCAGGACGCGACGGGAGAAAGACGCCGCTGAGCTGGCCTGGCCCTGGGCAAGCCAGCCTTCTTTGAGAATTCTTTATCGATCTTTTTCCCTCCCTTTGTAGAATTTCATTTTTTACTTCTAAGATAGGCTACCTAAGTAATAATTACAAGGTAAAATAAATTTCTGTATTGAATTTGTGATTATTTGGCAAAAGAGTTATATTTCTTTCTATCTACCTTGCTGACACAACCACTAAGCTTTATACAAATGATTGCGTAATGACGTCAAAAATATGCAAATGAGCGTATGACGTCATCTAGCGACTTTTAGCGACTTTTGGAGTTAGTGCTAGCGACTTTCACTGGAAAAGAGTTGGCAACACTGCTTGAGTTCTACATAGTAGACACCAAGGCACCCCTCAGTCTAGGGATGAGAGCTAGTCTAGACTTTAAAGTGCCAATATTATGAAAAAAATCACTTTTTCTGGGATTTGGGGTGTTATTTTGTGTGTCTGGTGCTTCCACACACATACAAACTTTGAAAAAAAAACCATCCATGCTGTTTTGAGCGAGATAAGGGTTTCTGAATGTGTCCTGCCTTCAGACTCCGGGCGAGCTGTTCAAAATCTGCACAGCTTTCTACATCACTAGCCGAAACGAGCTGGCTAACCGCAACTGTTAGCATTCTAGCGCTAGCATGCTACCTCGTTCTCAATGGCAAAGCACTACAACACACACAAGTTCACCATAATCTACAAAAGAACTACTTACATATGCGCCCTTATTTAGAATAAGTCTCCCAACTAATCCTGCCTTGCAACTGACCGAAGTTGGAGAAACAGCCTTTCTTTTACTGTCTATGGAAACAGCTAGCTAGCATGATCCTTACCTAGCTACTGCGCATGTGCGACTACAAACAAAGATAGTACAGAAGAAGGGATGTCTCACTCTGTAGCTGAAACAGAGACCTGAACACAGAGTGAAAAGAGGATCTGCAGCAGTGAGAGAAAGCTGTGCAGTACAAAAATATAATGTTTTTTGAAAATTAAACCATGTAAACCTATTCTGGTACAGCCTTAAAATACAATTTAAGCTTTAAGCTAATCAAGCTGATAACGGCTGTGGCCGACGAAGAAGTGAAGCTATGCACAGACACAGACAGCCTTCTTAAGGAATTTGCAGACGTCTTCCAGGGCATAGGAGAGTTTCCACGGGAGTGCAACCTCCATGTCGACCTGCACGCCACACCAGTAGTATACCCTCCACGAAGAGTACCGATCGCTCTATGAGATAGACTGAAACAGGAGCTTGACAAGATGGAAGAGAGCAACGTGATCTGCAAAGTGACAGAGCCCACAGAATGCAACGCCCTCGTAGTTGTAGAAAAACCTCAGACTGGCAAGCTGAGAATCTGCCTGGACCCCAGAGACCTCAACAAGGCGATACAAAGGCCCCACTACCCAATTACCGACGCTATAGGACGTCACCACAAAGCTCGCTGGAACGAAGTACTTCAGCGTCCTCGACACTAGATCAGGCTATTGGGCCATAAAGTTGAGTACAAAGTCGTCCCTGCTAACAACATTCAACACCCCTTTCGGCAGGTACAGGTTCCTGAGGCTGCCATTCGGAATCAATTCAGCTCAAGACGAATTCCAAAGGCGCGTCGATGAGACGTATGAAGGCCTCCCAGGTGTAGCCGCCATCCTCGTTTTCAGCAAGACAAAGCTTGAAAACGACAACAACCTCAGGGCCATGCTGACCCGCACAAGAAAAAGAGGGGTAAGGCTAAATCCCGACAAATGCCAGATAGGCGTGTCAGAGGTCAGCTACTTCGGCCACACGCTCTGGAGTGAAGGCCTCAAGCCAGACCCGGCAAAGGTGAGGGCGATACGGGAAATGCAGCCACCCACAAGCAGAGGGAAACCATCCTTGGGATGATTAACTATTTGGCCAGATTTGCACCACATCTCTCTCAGGTGAATGCACCACTACGCCAAGTACTGAAGCAGGACAGTGAGTTCCTATGTGACAAAACCCATGACAAAGCATTCACACAGACGAAAGAACTGATAACACATCACCCTGTGCTTGCGTACTTCGATCCTCAGAAAGAACTGAGACTCCAAGTAGACGCTTCAAAATGTGGCCTCGGCGCTGTCATGCTCCAGGATGAAAAGCCCATTGCCTATGCTTCCAAGTCACTCAACAGCACTGAAGTGAACTACGCTCAGATAGAAAAGGAACTGTATGCAGTTTTATTCAGCTGCAAGTGCTTCCACGAATACATGTACGGCCGGAGAGTGATTGCAGAGTCCGACCACAAACCTCTAGAAGTAATACTCCGAAAACCGTTGGCTGCAGCACTACCGCGGCTACAGAGGATGATACTACAGCTCCAGAAATACAACATCCACATCATCCACTGCCCCAGAAAGGACATCCCAGTGGCCGACACCTTGTCCCGGAAGTCCATCGAGCACCAAGACAGCAGCCTTATGGAGAGCATGGAAGCACAGGTACACACACTCATAAGCACTGTTCCAGTGAGCGACAGCAAGCTACTGGAGATAAAAGACGCGACAGCACAGGATGTACAGCTCACTGCACTTAGAAGAGCCACGCTGAATGGATGGCCTGATGAAAGGAGGAAATGCCCGCCCAGCATCCAGGAATACTGGAATCACAGAGACGAGATATCCGAGATGGAAGGAATACTATTCAAAGGTGAGAAAATCATAGTCCCCCAGAGCCTCAGAGGAGACATGATTCAACGCATACACACAGGACACATGGGCGTGGAGAAAAGCAAGCGTAGAGCGCGAGACCTCCTGTTCTAGCTCGGGATGAGCAAACAGATAGAAGCAACAGTAGAGCAGTGCAACATAGGCCAGGAAAGGCACGATGCCAACCCCAAATAACCCCTGCGGTCACACAACATACCAGAAAGACCATGGCAAGTGGTAGGTACGGACCTCTTCACATGGAACACTCAAAACTTCATCGTCATCGTAGATTACTACAGCAGATTCTTTGAAATGGAGCAGCTTACAAGATGTACCTCACCTGCAGCAATCACCAAACTTAAGTCTGTGTTTGCTCGTCATGGCATCGCAGAGAAAGTCATCAGCAACAACGGACCATGCTACAGCTCTGAGGAGTTCCGCCGCTTCGCAGACGCGTGGGACTTCACCCACACCACCACAAGTCTGCGTTACCCACAGAGCAACAGCCTCGCCGAAAAGACTGTCCAGACAGCGAAGCACATCCTGGACAAGGCGAAAGCTGGAAACAAAGACCCCTACCTCGCTCTGCTGGAGTACAGGAACACTCCAGTGGACAGCCTCCAGTCACCTGCCCAGCTTCTGATGAGCCGATGATTACGCTCCATACTCCCAGTGACGAGCAGACATCTGCAGCCACAGGTAGTACCCCAGAAAGCCGTCCAAGATAGGCGAAAAGCATGTCAACACCGCCAACAAGCATACTTCAACAGAGGCACCAAGCCACTGTCTCACCTACCTGTTGGCACACCTATCTGTTTCCGTCAGGAGGATGGATCCTGGAGACCTGCAACGGTAACACAACACGCACACACACACACAGGAGCTACCACATCCAGACAGGAGATGGACAGACTCTCCGACGCAACCGCTGGCAACTCTGCGAAAGCAGAGATGCTCCAGGCACCAGAGACACACAACATGCAGACACACAACATGCAGACACACAAACCAACAACAAACAGCCCCCGCACCCTGAACCTGTGGATCACCCGCGACCAGCAAATCCACAACAGCCCAGCTACACAACAAGGTTTGGCCGCATCTCCAGGCCAAGACAAGTCCTCGACTTGTAACGTAATGTAAAGGGTGTAGGCGGATCGCTGCCCTAAAAAAAAATAAAAATAAAAAAAGAAGAAAAAACTCACTTGTAGTTCAACTGTTGTTTCTTGTTCCTAATCACTTGCTTCTTGCCTTAAAAAATAACAAAGAAGGAAAATAAGAGAAAAGAGGTGAATGAAAAAATAAGTACTTACCTGTTATTTACCTGTTTGGAAACATAAAGTAAGTTAGTTTACTTACCTGTTACCTACATGTTACTTGAATTCTGCAGGAAATGAGAACCTTGCTCTCTATCTTGAACACTATTGAATTGTTTGCACTCATGTCCTAGGCCATTTAACTGCTGCCTTTATCTGTTTACATTTAGTAATGACACTAATGACCAAAGAATGTATTTTTGCAGATTCCTTATATGTGCCTTCAAACACAAGTGTTAGGTTCAGGGAATTAATGTTGTGTGTGTTTTTGTAATGCCATTTTCTCTTAAGAAGGGAGATGTAACATCCTGACTGTATGTCCCTATAGGGACACCGTAGCCCCCGGGCAATATCCCTGTACTCTCGCGAGAGTCGGTGTGTGATTGAAGATGGTGGAATAAACAACACGTTAGTAACGTCCAGTGTCCGTTCCAGTTAATAATATAAGCTAGTTTAGCCAGTGTGCAAACCAGTAAATATTACATGTCTCAGATTGATCCTCGTGTTCTGGTAAACTTAAGTCCGATATAGAAGATGTAATAAAGTAATAAATTGGAGTCAGATTTGACAGGCCTTAGGGCCTCATTTGGACACAATTCCACTACACAGGCCCAATTATCAAACTTTAATAAACTATTTAGCTTCATGTGTTAACATTACATTAAAATGTAATTAAGAGGTTGGTTTTTACATCATGAGAGCATTATAATTGTGTCATGAATATTTTTCCTTGACCTCAAGTAAAGTGAAACAATTTGAACCTGTCATGAAGTTTGATTTCATCATCAAATGCTTATATGACGGTGTCATGAATAATAGCCATAACCTCAAGTAAAGTGGAACCATTTGGATTTGTTATTAAGATGTCTTAAAAATTATAAGACCAGTTTGACGACAGTGAATGCAGTACCGAGGTGTCAGGTTATGTTGTCTAGGTTAATGTCAAGTTGTCATTACAAAGACATCGACAGATTGTATTGTCTAGTTTAATGTCAAGTTGTTATAACACAGAGATTGTTGTCTTCTTTAAGTCAAGTTGTCATGATGAAGACATTTTGGACAATGCTAACTTTGCATTGAGTGTCATAATTTACTGAATGACACTTAATGACAACAGTCATGAATACTCAAAATGACTCCTTCATGTTCATGGCAGGCGGCCATCACCGAGGAGGGACAGAACAACTTCTGGTTCAGACGAGGACAGAGGAGCTATCAAATAAGGGTGAAGAGATTCAGCCCAGGAGAGTGAGTCTAGCAGTTTATTTTCAGACAAGAAATGCATATGCATAGAGAAGTTAAAAAAGGAAGGGTCAAATATGTATTTTAATATGAATGAATAATAATGTATTATGGATAATTATTAGAGTACATTTCTTGGTTAGTTTCCTCTAGGTTCACTCTGAGGTCAGGTTGATGCTGAGGTAAGTGTGAAAATTGAAAAAAAATGCAGAACACTGAAGTCAGAGACTACAGAAGGAAGTAGCAGGGTTGGGCTCAGATGTGTGATCAATAAAGAGAAGGTTGTATGTGATGCCTTTACTGTGAGACTAATATCCCTCCAAAAACGTCAACGTGATAAAAGCGAGCTGTCGTTTCTACAACAGAGGCCTGTACTACGAATCAAGATCAACATGCCCTGGATTTATTTCAGTTACCCGGCTTCACTAACCCTAACAACCGCGGTCCCGCATAAGCTGTGTCACAACGGTGGTTATCAACTAGTTCAATCAACACAGGGTTTTCCAATCCAGCGGCGCGCGTTCACATAAAAGAGGCGGTGTTTGCACAGCACGACCAATCGCAAACATCTACCAGAGTCGCATATTTGATATAAGAAGAGCAAATTATAATTCTACATAAATATGAAGAACACAGACACTGTTTCGCAGGCAAAGCGCAATACAGTCGCTGCTTCCTAAAACAGGAGGAAGGCTGGCAAAAAAATAGCCGACGCTGTAAATGCGTAAATCACAACACTTATCAATATCTTCCCCCTCAGTCAGGACCAAGATCTGACTATAATTACACTTGTCCTTTCCATAAACTGCCGTTGCTTTAGCCTATTATTTCAGTTGCAACCCTGGCAGTGGAAGCAATCGTGAGAGCAAATAAAACATATAAAAACATAATTCAAACCGCTTTGGGCAGTGGCAACACACGGCTCAAGATGCCGATAGCCTATATGTTATTCCCTCCCATTAAAATCTATATATTTCATAAAAATACCCATCAGGGAATGTTAACGGGGTTGTCGGTCTCTAAATGTTTTAAATTTTATGAGCGCATCCCTCTCTCCCTCTCTCTCCCTCTCTCTCCCTCTCCCTCTCTCTCCCTCTCTCTCCCTCTCTCTCTCTCCCCCTCTCCGCGCACCGAGCTCCGCCTGGTCTTACCGTCTTACCGTCCTCCATCAATTGAGTGTAGATTGGTCAGTAGGCGGTGCTTTTACACCAGTTGATATCTAATCTCCAAAATAACCTGCTCCCGACCAGGTTAGGTGTTCAGCATAAGTTACCACGGTGATTGAACCCGGTAATAAGTGATCCAACGTCGTGGTACAGAAAACCCTGGGTTGAACCTGAAGTTACCTCGTTAACGCCAAATCTTGCTTCGTAGTACAGGCCTCTGGTGTCATCAGATTAAAGTAATATGTTTTCACAGAGTGAGGAGGTAACAGTTCTGAATAAAAGCCACAATATTCTCTGTTTACAGCATGTAAAAGTGCTTAGCACACAGTTACTTCATGCAAAAGACAAAAGTCAAAGATGCTGGCCAACACAAGAGAAGATCCTTCTAAAATCCAACTGACCCAAAACAAACAAAACTGATAACATCTGAGTTTCCACAATTGTACACCAAACTACTATTTGTAGCATTTCACAGAATTCATTTAAAGAATGAATGTAACTGTAGATATACAGTACCTGACAGAGAGAAGGAAGACAACAAATCCACTCGCTGTAGCAGTTAAACTCATAGCTGCTCCTCTCATCTCTCTGTGTGAGACAATAAAACATGTCAGCAGATAAAATAATGTACACAGGAGGTATGCAGTATCAATAAACTAATCAATAAACTGGTTCTACTTACAATGAAGACGGACGTCGTCTTTAAAGATGCCTCTCCTCTGTTGTCAGTAAGCAGAAGACAGATATCAGGCTGGTAAAGACTACATTTCCTTCCTCTTTTGATCATTAATATGCATGAAGAGCCAAATTTCAGCACACACCCACAACACCATAAAGTTTTGTTGTTTTACAAACAATAAACTTAAAAAAGAAAGAGAAAGAAATTAATATTGGCCTTTTGGTACCAAACCTGTATTGCTGCCAACATCCCACCGACACCAGAAAAGAGCATTCATAAAGAGAAGAGAGAAACAGACAGACAGTTCATCTCTATGTGCACTGAGACAGGATGTCACACAGTGTGCAGGCAGGGTTCAATATTAGTAACATCCACCAGCACAATGGACATGTAACACACATAAACAGTTAAACTGGTAGGGTCTGGTGTAGACACACAATAGTGATATAATGATGTCGATAAGAAAAAGGTACTTTTAATGACTTTGGCTTGTTTAGGTGGATCAGTTGGATAAACTGCAGAGATGTCCTACATTTAAAATGGGATAAAAACACAGGACACTAGAAGGGCACTCTGAGAGTGCAGACCTCTGCCAAAGAACTTTATTTATCTGTTAGGAACTTCATAGGAACATCCAAAGCAATGGGGTCAACCCCTCCCCTTCTCTTAGCTTAAAGTTCTCTTGTTTCTTACTAGAAATTGCTCTCAGCAGATTTCTGAATGGGTGTTAAGAGGAAACTCTAAGATGGGGACGTCTAGTGTCATTTAGGAGGATTTAGATTGTTGTCTACTCTGCACCGTGGCAGACAGGGAGAGGCTACAGAGAGTAGTAAAGGCAGCACAGAGGATCATCGGCTGCCCTCTCCCCTCCCTGATGGACATTTACACCTCTCGTTGCCTCAGCAGAGCAGAAAACATCACCAAGGACAGCTCCCACCCCCCCTCTGATCTGTTTGGTCTGCTGCCCTCAGGGAGGCGCTACAGCTGCATCAGAACAAGGACTAACAGGTTCAAGAACAGTTTCTTCCCAAAAGCCATAACCACTTTGAACTCACACATGCACTGACTTTACAGTCTTACCCCCAACCCCCAGACTCTCTTCTACCCACCTACTGTGCAATATTTAATATTTAATACTTTTTGATAATATTGACAATTCTGTGTAATTTAATTACTGTGCAATATCAGTACTTCACACTGCATTTCACACAGTACATAAAACCATATCTATCTTTATATTTTTATATATGTATATAGCTCTCAGAACTGTGCACCTTACCCCTTTTTTTTTCTGTGCACTACTTATTTCATGTTGACACTGGAAAGGAGTTGCTTTCAATCTTGTAAATGTGTATAATGACAATAAAAGGTATTCTATTCTATTCTAATCAGAGCAGAAAACAAATGGGATGTCAAAGGCTTAACAACAAGCACAAAAAGACTACAAACACCCATCGAATGAGCCATTTAAGAGATTGTACTGGACAAATACTGACTCATCAGGACAAAGAACATAAGAGGGCAAAACTAAATGTTTACTAACTATTAATTTATTTTTATTTAAACAAGACAAAAAAACAATATAATACAAGTACAAAAGTCTACATACAGTACATGGTGTTAAAAGTACAAATAATTGTTAATGTAATAATAAGACAGCAATATAGATGATCGTAATGAGCAGATGAGGCAGAGGAAGTCATTCACAAAATAAGTACAATAATACTGATAATTGATATTTGACTCACAATAAGTCTAGTTGTGATTTAACTGGTTAAAAAAGAGAGAAGAAGAATTACATGGTAAATATATACAGTATTGTTTATACAGAAATCCACTTGGCAGGAAAATAGAAATGGTCTGTTATCAGTAAAATAGTAAAATATAACTCTTTACTTCTATCTAGTAGCAACAGCTGGAAACTACACATGTTCTCTACAATAGCAAAGCAGCAAAATAAGAAGTTGTAACTTTACAGTCATTTAGAATATACTTCTCAGGGGAAATGTGTCCCCTGGTAAAAAATCTTCTTCCAGGTCACAGTTTAAACTTTGAGGTCTTCACTGCCTCTCTGTGATCCCATCATGCACACTGGTTCAAAATGAATAGGAAGTTGGTGTCTTTACATTGAAAAGACTTTCATAAAAACCACCAATGATTACAAAAAGATTTGAAGCCACTGACAACAGTGATGTAATATAGTCAGTTGAGTTTGAAGAGTCGTCGTTAAGGATTGAACACTTCTACCCAAGTCTTCTCTTTATGATTGACCTCTGCTGTCATTTGTTTTTGGTGCTAATTTGCATGTCAGAAAATGTTTAAAGGCCTAATGATTAAGACGCCAATCAGTTAATCACAACATCAAAGGTATTATTCCAGCCAGCAACCTTTGTTGCATGTTATAACTTTCTCCTCACATTTTCTGACTTTTTCTCTACCGTCACCATCAAATATATCCATACAAAAAGAAATTTAAAACGAAATACAAAAACATTGCCATTGTTGGCTTGACCGTGCTTTCCAACAAAAACAACTTCCAGTGTTTGTAGGTGGGAAGCCAGTTGGGATCACATCCCTTGTTGCATTAACAACTACTTCAGGTATGTTTTAGCGTCTGAACGGGGACGTTTGGGAGGAAGACCAGTTAGAGACTAATTCAAACAGCACATAAAAGGTCACTGAATATTGTTCTTTCATAGTATACATACAATTTAACAAAATAAATCATGAAATACTTAACTCATTCTTTAGAGCTGACTCATACAGAGTAAAATAACTGAACACTGGTTTATGTTTAAGTAATACATTTAAGTTTCTATATGATTTATAATTGTCTCTTTGTACATTCTTGGAAAGGGCCATCCTGAAAATACAATATATAAAAATCAATAGTTAAGTAATTACATATTTTTTTGGGGAAAAAAGAAAAAATATCAGACTATTAATGAAATGCCTGTTGTGTTCATCGGGTCTTGTTGACTGTGCTGTACAAAGCAGCTGGATCCTCTCCAGTGTCCCGACCTCTGGTTCTGAGAAGAAGACAAAAAGTGATTCTGAAGAGATGAAACAATATAATTCTCATCATACTGTAATAGGAACACAAAAGCAATGTATTAAATTCAAAGTTGTGTGATATGTAGTGAGGATAATGTTCCTGTGTGAGGAGCTGATCACCTCGGGGCAGTACTGTCACTGTTGAACCTGACAGCAGCGTACTCAACAGCTTCCTGTTGCTCCCTGTGTCTGAGGGGCTGAGCAGCTCTGATGTTGGAGTACAGAGGATCTGCCTGGCTGTTGGAGACGTGGATGGTGGCGTACTGAAGGTCAACCTGCTCCTCTGGCTCACTCTGATCAGGTACACATTGCAGGGACACAATTACTTTCAGCTACGCATTTTACATGAGTAGGTTTTTCATTTGAATAGTGCACTCTTGCAGAGGATTGCAACCAGGACAGATGGAATTAATATCCCTGCTTTACCAACATGTTGCTGTATGACAGAAAAAAGGAAAGGCATATACAAGGAAGGGACAAATAGTAAGAAAACTACCAGGAATTTAGTCACATCAAAGACAAGAGGAGAATCAAAGAGAGTGTGATAGAAATTAACTTCTTTGAAAAGAGATAAAAAGAGCAGCATAAGGTCCTTCTCAGTCAGATTTGGTTTCTAGGAGCCCTTAAAGACAGTAAGTGACTCAGCAGTTTTAATGGAATGGGTTTTCTTTTATAGTAGAATAATATACGTAACTATTCTCACCTGTTCCCTGTTGTCTGGTCCAGACGAGGCCCTGGAAGCCCTCCTCTTTCTGGTCAGGAGAATTAAAAAAATAAATGATGGAATGTTTTAGTTCTGACAAACTGACTTTTAGTGATTTAAAGCTAAAGTGCGTGAGGAATGAGGAATTCTAAGTAATGACAACAACACTGTCAGCTCATCCACATGACGCAAGCCTTCGGTGATCGTGCGCCACCCCCACCCCTCCTCCACACAGTTGCTAGTAGCGTTTATGTTAGGCCTACTGCTGCTAGGTAGCTCTCTCTCTGCTCTTCCCCTTCCCTCTGTCTGTTCTTTATTGCAGGAGTGAAGTCTGGTGTGCGGGAGTCAGGGTTCCAGCTGCAGCTCATTCACCATAATCACCTCAGCCTTAAATACCGGGTCAACCTTGCCACTCATCGTCAGATCATAGCCAAGATTTCCACGTTAGTCTCGCTGCTGACTCAAACCTGCTTGTTTGCCTTTCGTGTTTTTGGCCTGTTCAATTTATATCTTCTCCTGTGCTACAGCTATTCGGAACCCGACTCCTGCCTCCGCTTCACTCCTGCCACCATCATCCTGCTTTCCACTACTGGGCGTCATTTGGATTCACCACGGACACTCGGACAGTACGGTACCACTCCTGCTCAGAACTCTGGAACTGTTTCCCACTCTGTAGACCTGGACCTGCTCTTCCCCTATTGTTGGAGACCTGAACAATTTAACTTTATAATAAACCTGTTAAACCTTCTCTGGCTCAGTGTTATGGTCTGCATTTGGGTTCAATTCAGTTTTAACCGTGACAGTATGATCTGACCATTAACATGAACCCAGCAGACAACAGCTCAGATACCACCCCAGAGTTCACTCAAATTCGGACTGCCATAGCCAATCAGGGCATTTTACTTGGCCAACATGATACCTTGTTTAAGACTATTTCTGAGAACAGTCAGATGCTGCTTAATCAGGTTCAATTACTCACCAATCAAGTGTCTGCCCTTACTACCCAAGTAAATGCTGCACCCCCTGTTCAAGGCATACAAACCGCTCCTTCTCACTCTCCGCCTGTTTTTCCTGCTCTTCCAGCCCAAATCAGAGAGCCTTTTGTTCCTGCTCCAGAGCGCTATGACGGGAACATGGGAACCTGTGGTGATTTTTTGACTCAATGCTCGCTAGTGTTTGAACAACAGCCACTCACCTACGCCTCAGAAAGATCCCGTATTGCCTACCTTATCAACTCTACTAGCGGTTCCGCTCGTTCTTGGGGATCAGCGGTCTGGGAGAGTCAGTCGGACGTTTGCAACTCTTACGTTGCCTTCACCACTGAGATGAGGAAGGTTTTCGACCACCCCGTACGGGGAAAGGAGGCTGCTAAACGGTTGTTTTCTCTTCGGCAGGGGTCTCGCAGTGTGGCGGAGATGGCAGTGGAGTTTCGGACTTTAGCGGCAGTGAGTGGTTGGAATGACGAGGCATTACAAGGAGTGTTCATTAATGCTTTGTCTGAGACTTTGAAAGATGAATTGGTGTCACATGATGAATCGCCTACGCTGGATAATCTTATTTCACTCACTATCAGGTTGGATAATCGGATTCGGGAGCGCCGCCGTGAGAGGAGTGTTAGTTCCAAGCAACCTGCCTGTCGTCAACCAACTCCTCCCCGCCCCTTCCCTACGGAGAAGGCCGAGTCTTCCCGAGTCCATACTAGGAGCGCTGAACCCGAAGCCATGGAAGTGGGGCGTGCACGGTTGTCCTCTGAGGAGCGTGCACGTCGTATTCAGGCTCGTGTCTGCCTGTATTGTGGAGAAGCTGGTCATTTCGTTCCTTCCTGCCCAGTTCGTCCGGGAAAAGGGCCGGCTCATCATTAATGGGAGAAGTTTTGGTGAGCCGAGCAGTGGATTCTTCCTCTTCTCCCCGCATTCTGCTCCAGGCATCCCTCCAGTGGCAGTCCCAGAATTTCCCAATTAGTGCCCTGGTTGACTCTGGTGCAGATGAAAGCTTTTTAGATCGGGAATTGGCTAAACAAATGGTTTTAGAGACTATTCCTATGGACCGTCCGCTGCAGGCTAAGGGTCTTAATGGACAATTGTTGACCCGTATTACTCATCAGACTGTTCCTGTTTGTCTCAGAGTGTCGGGTAATCATCAGGAGAACATTCAATTCCACATAATTGACTGCCCACAGACCCCCCTGGTCCTTGGTATCCCCTGGCTCATTAAACACAATCCACACATTGATTGGGTGACAGGTAGAATTGTCTCATGGAGCACCTTCTGTCATGTTAACTGTTTGTGTTCTGCTCAGACCCCTGCCAGCACTGTTCCTCAACCTCCACTGGAGTCCATGGATCTCTCTGCTGTTCCTGACGTGTATCATGACCTGGCATCCGTTTTCTGCAAACACCGAGCTACTTCTCTTCCTCCTCACCGGCCATACGACTGCGCCATTGACCTCCAGCCAGGAGCCCCTCTCCCTAACAGTCGCCTGTACAATCTCTCCCGCCCGGAGACGGAGGCTATGGAGAACTACATTCGGGACTCCTTGGCGGCAGGTATTATTCGTCCTTCCTCGTCACCTGTAGGAGCGGGATTCTTTTTTGTTGGGAAGAAGGATAAGACCCTCAGACCCTGTATTGATTTCCGTGGACTTAACAACATCACCATTAAGAACAAATATTCTCTGCCTTTAATTAATTCTGCTTTTCCCCTCCTTCATGGTGCAACCATCTTCACAAAACTGGATCTACGAAATGCGTATCACCTGGTGCGCATTCGTAAAGGCGATGAATGGAAGACTGCCTTCAACACACCCTTGGGACATTTTGAGTATCTGGTTATGCCTTTTGGATTGTCTAATGCCCCTGCTGTTTTTCAGGCACTAGTGAATGATGTCCTTCGGGACATGTTGAATCGTTTTGTTTTCGTCTATCTGGATGATATCCTGATTTTCTCAAAGTCCTCCCAGGAACATGAACTGCATGTGCGCCAGGTGTTGCAAAGGTTGTTGGAAAACAAACTATTGGTGAAGATGGAGAAATGTGAATTCCATGTGTCTAACACCTCTTTTTTGGGTTACATGATAGCTCAGGGGGAGTTGCGGATGGACCCAGCTAAGATCTCTGCTGTCACGGACTGGCCAGCCCCCTCCACCCGCAAACAACTGCAACGATTCCTGGGGTTTGCGAACTTCTACAGGAGGTTCATCAAGGACTACAGCCGCATTGCTGCGCCACTCACCGCTCTCACCTCCATCTCACTACCATTCGAATGGAATGAAGGGGCCGATTCAGCGTTCAAAGAGTTGAAACATCGCTTTGCCTCGGCTCCCATTCTGATGCAGCCTGACCCCGACCGCCAGTTTGTCGTGGAGGTGGACGCATCCGACACTGGGGTAGGTGCGGTGTTGTCTCAACGTTCACCTGAAGATAACAAACTGCATCCCTGTGCTTTTCTTTCACGTAAACTTTCTCAGGCAGAGAGGAATTATGATGTTGGCAATCGTGAACTGCTCGCCGTCAAGCTGGCTCTCGAGGAGTGGCGGCATTGGTTGGAAGGGGCGGAACAACCCTTCATCATTTGGACGGATCATAAGAATCTTGCCTACATCCAGTCTGCGAAGCAGCTCAATCCCCGTCAAGCCAGGTGGGCACTATTTTTCGGTAGATTCAATTTTTCCCTGTCCTACCGTCCTGGGTCCCGCAACGTCAAGCCTGACGCCCTGTCTCGTGTTCATTCTGCTGTTGATACTGGTAGTAACCCTGAAACCATCTTGCCTCCTACCTGCAGTATTGCTGCCATTACATGTGACATCGAAGGGATTGTTAGACAGGCTCAACATCTACAAGCTGACCCTGGGAGCGGCCCTCCTAACCGGTTGTTTGTCCCTGAGTCTGTTCGCTCCCAGGTACTTCAATGGGCTCACTCGTCTCCCCTTACCTGTCACCCTGGAGTTACTCGGACCCTTGACTTTTTGAGACGGAAGTTCTGGTGGCCCAGGATGGAGGCGGACACCCGAGCCTTCATTGCTGCTTGTACGGTATGTGCACGAAGTAAGAACTCCACCCAGGCCAGCGCTGGTCATCTACGACCCCTGCCTATACCTAGCCGTCCCTGGTCCCACATTGCTTTGGATTTTGTCACTGGACTTCCCCCCTCGTCTGGAAAGACTGTCATTCTGACTGTAATTGATCGTTTTTCTAAGTTTGCTCATTTTTTGGCCCTACCTAAACTGCCCACTGCCAGAGAAACTGCTGATATTTTGGTTAAATATGTGTTCCGCTCTCATGGTCTACCCACTGATATTGTCTCTGACAGGGGTCCCCAGTTTATCTCCCAGGTATGGAAAGCTTTCTGTAAAGCTTTGGGCATCACATCCAGCCTGTCCTCTGGATATCACCCCCAGACCAACGGGCTAGCCGAGAGAGCGAACCAGGAGATGGAGACAGCTCTCCGCTGTGTCACAGGGTCCAACCCTGGGTCATGGAGCTCCATGCTCCCCTGGGTGGAATATGCTCATAACACCTTGACTAACGCTTCCTCTGGTTTGTCTCCCTTTCTGTGTGCTCTGGGTTATCAACCTCCCCTGTTCCCTTCCCAAGAGAGGGAACTGGCGGTACCCTCGGTGCAGTCCCACATGCGCCGCTGCTTCAAGGTCTGGAGGAAGGCCAGGGTAGCTCTGTCCCGAGCTTCGTCGTACATGCAGAGGCAAGCCAACCGTCACCGGTCCCAGGCTCCCGGTTACTCTCCTGGGCAAGAGGTATGGCTTAAGTCACGTGATCTTCCATTAAAAGTGGAATCTAAGAAGATGGCGCCGCGTTTTATAGGACCGTTTAAGATACTGTCTATTGTTAACCCATGTGCGGTTAAACTACAGCTTCCTGCCTCTCTACGGGTTCATTCCACTTTTCATGTGTCCCAGATTAAGCCTGTGTCTATTAGCCCTCTGTGCCCGCCCTCTCGTCCCCCTCCTCCGCCCAGGGTCGTGGATGGGGGTCCTGTCTACACTGTCCGGCAACTTCTGGATGTTCGCCGCAGAGGCCGTGGTTTCCAGTACCTGGTGGATTGGGAGGGTTATGGTCCTGAGGAACGTTCCTGGGTTCCCAGGAGCTTCATTGTGGATCCTGCTCTGGTCCGTGACTTTCATCGGTTGCATCCTGATAAACCCTGTCGGCCGCCGGGTGGCGCCCGTAGAGGGGGGGGTACTGTTAGGCCTACTGCTGCTAGGTAGCTCTCTCTCTGCTCTTCCCCTTCCCTCTGTCTGTTCTTTATTGCAGGAGTGAAGTCTGGTGTGCGGGAGTCAGGGTTCCAGCTGCAGCTCATTCACCATAATCACCTCAGCCTTAAATACCGGGTCAACCTTGCCACTCATCGTCAGATCATAGCCAAGATTTCCACGTTAGTCTCGCTGCTGACTCAAACCTGCTTGTTTGCCTTTCGTGTTTTTGGCCTGTTCAATTTATATCTTCTCCTGTGCTACAGCTATTCGGAACCCGACTCCTGCCTCCGCTTCACTCCTGCCACCATCATCCTGCTTTCCACTACTGGGCGTCATTTGGATTCACCACGGACACTCGGACAGTACGGTACCACTCCTGCTCAGAACTCTGGAACTGTTTCCCACTCTGTAGACCTGGACCTGCTCTTCCCCTATTGTTGGAGACCTGAACAATTTAACTTTATAATAAACCTGTTAAACCTTCTCTGGCTCAGTGTTATGGTCTGCATTTGGGTTCAATTCAGTTTTAACCATGGTCCCACTTTGTCAAAAAAAATTAATTATAACTATCTCGTGGCCTCAAGATAGTAACTCGTGGCCTCAAGATAGCTATCTCGTGGCCTCAAGATAGTAACTCGTGGCCTCAAGATAAGTGTATATAAAAGGAGAATGCACAATGGAGCAGCTTTTCTCCCCAAAGCAGAGAGTGCATCAAGACATTTAAAGGAATATAAATAATAATAGAAGTTGGTAAATAAACAAGTATATACATGTAAAAAGTATAAATATAGGCTATAAAATATGAAGAAGAATTATAAAGAACTATGGATATGCAGTCTCACGGTAGTTCGTGTAAATGTCACGTTATTTTCTCGGGGAAAGGACGCCGGGAGACGGCTGGGAAATGGCCGAAAAATGATGCTCGGTAAGGTGGGAGGCGGCCGCAAGGCGGCCTGCTGGGGACGTGCCACAATAACGGGATGGCGGACGTTGGGTTTGGAGAAACATAACGGGGAAAGGGCGCCTTACGCGCCGGGAGATGGCCGCGGGGGACCCGCCACAATAACGGGATGGCGGAGGTTGGGTTTGGAGAAACATAACGGGGAAAGGGCGCCTTACGCGCCGGGAGACGGCCGCGGGGGACCCGCCACAATAACGGGATGGCGGAGGTTGGGTTTGGAGAAACATAACGGGGAAAGGGCGCCTTACGCGCCGGGAGACGGCCGTGGGGGACCCAACACAATAACGGGATGGCGGAGGTTGGGTTTTAGGAGAAACTCTCTGCACTCTCTGCTTTGGGGAGAAAAGCTGCTCCATTGTGCATTCTCCTTTTATATACACTTATCTTGAGGCCACGAGATACGTATCTCGAGGCCACGAGTTACTATCTTGAGGCCACGACATAGTTATAATTATTTTTTTTACAAAGTGGGACCATGGGTATGCCTTGGATAGGTACCTATCCATTGGAAGCTGTTCTTGAACCATTTGTTCTACATTATTTTTTTTTACAAAGTGGGACCATGGGTATGCCTTGGATAGGTACCAGTGTTGGGAGTAGCGCGTTACAAAAGTAACGCAATTACAGTAATGTATTCCTTTTTGCTGTAACGCAGTAATATAACGCATTACTAATTAAATTCCGGTAATATTATACTCGTTACAATCTCAGTAACGCGAGTTACAACGCATTTTAACGCAACATTTAGTGGTGCATTGTTTTTTTTAAGAATTCACCAACACCGCGACACATTTCTTCACAGGAAAAAAAAAAAAGCCGTATTATTTCCTGTCGCTGTATTCGATGGTTGAGATGACTGCAGAGACAGATACATTTGCGAGATGGATATTATTTTCAGGAGTTATTACGCTGCATTGAAGTGAGCTGTCCTGTTTCTGTTCCCGTGGTCAGAACCAGAACCAGAGACGGTACGGACAGCATGTATGTCCCAACAGGTGATGGTCCGTCAGCGGCTGACAGATATAAACATGTCGGGAATTAATGTTGAGGCTTGCTACACGTAAATATCATTGCATTTTATCAGCCGTGGAGAGTAACTATGCCTGTAGTGGAATGGCTTCGAATGACGACCAAAAACGCTTGTCTTTTACTGTGACCATTTACTGTTCAATATGTTGCAGTTTTACACACAAAAAAGTGAACAACTTGAGTCTGACGGACATGTTGCTTCTCAGTAAGCTAGCCAGAGTAGGCTACACAACAGACAACTTCCGTGTAGCATAATTCAAAATAAAAGCACTTCCTGTGACTATTCGCAGTAAAACTAAATTACTGTTAAATAAGGTTGTGTAGGCTACCTTTTCACAAATCAGCTGTAAATCAAGTACTGTAAATAATGTTAATAGTGAGTATTAATCACACTATAATTGAACATTTCCTTTATAAACAACAAACAACAAACTAAACAACATGAATTTCTTATTGAAGTGCTATAAACAAACATTTTACAACAATGCCGTACTTTTAATTGAGTATTTTCATTTTCTCCTACTTGCCTATTATACGTTTTACTTATCTATTTTTTATAGATTTAGTTACTTTGCATATTTATATTAATTATACAAAATATGAATAATCTATGATGTATTAAAGTGGATAAATAGGAGACTTTATTGATCCGGTGGTGAAATTCACAAGCTAGCTGCCAAATCAAACTTCCCCTGTTATTTTGGTGAAAGTAACTCAAGAGTAATGCAAAAGTAGTGTAACGCATTACAATTCAGAGACAGTAATATTGTAATATAACTAATTACTCTCAAATGACAGTAACTAGTAATCTATAATGTATTACATTTTGGAAGTAACTTGCCCAACACTGATAGGTACAGAGTACCTATCCAAGGCATACCCATAGTAAATTGGAAGCTGTTCTTGAACCATTTGTTCTACATGCATGTCTATGGTTTCTTTTGAAAGGTAACACTCTGAGCCTTCTTTTCCAACAGTTAGAATTACTGTAAGTGCTATTGGCTTTGAGTAATAGAAGTTTGAATATACTGGAAAATATTTTTTTTATGTCCGCCTGAATTCTTTTTTATAGAAAAATGCCTGTAGATGACTATTGCTGGGACCTATTAGCCTGAAAACACAATGGGGCTATAGCAAGACGTCTCACATAGTCCCAGTTGAAATTTCATATCAATATCTCATAAAATGAATATTTTACACCCGTTTTTGTATGGGTATATGTCTAGGTGTTTACGAAAATGGACATTTTGGTGACCCTAAAAAGGACCCTTGGTAACGATGGTCACATACCTAGACTAAAAAGACTGCTACCCATGAACACTTGACATTACAGTCATCATTCAGGGCTCTATTGAAAGGTTACATTAAGAGGTATCCTATCTAATATCCAGAATCACTATCAGTATTTCTGACACAGAGTAACAGAAGCATAAACAATAAATTGCAGTTTTGTAACTTTGTGTATAAAAAAAGTCAAAACAAGTGGTAAGGTGGAAAAGTAGTGTATAAAAGGTAACACATTATTTACAGCTATTAACATATCTAAATACACATAGTTACAATTATGTATGTACAGGTTTTCTGCTACATGCGACAAAGCACAAAGAACGTTTGAAGACCCAAAAAGGACCCTTTGGTAAAAAAGGGTAAAAAATGTCAAATAAGTGCTATGGTGAAAAAGTAGTGCAAAAAAAGCATTACTATATAACTATTTACACATCTAAATCCACATATATTTACAGGTTATTGGCAACATGCCAGACATTGTAAAAATCACAAAGGACATTTGAAGACCCATAAAGGAACTGTTGGTAAAAATGGTCAACAAAGTAAAACAAGTGCTATGCTGAAAAAGTATTGCAGGTACTATATAACTTTTTACCAGTCATTACCTGTCTCAGTATAGCCATCTAGCGGTAGGGGGTTTAAACACAACATTAATGTGAACCACTGTCTGACATGAATATTTTTGCAAGTAAACTACAAATGGGAAAAAAAAAAAAATCAATATTGCATTTTTGAAAATCGATACAGTATTGCTAAATTAAACAATTTTTTTCTTACACCCCTACATCCTCCACAGTGCTGTGGAGGGTTAAATTGTTTGACAATAGGAATAAGTTGGAGCAATGAGCTAGGGTCCAGTTTTGAATTTAATGGAAAGAGTGCTGATTTTGTTAAGTTTTATAACAGGACAGGGAACTGAATTCTGCAAAAGTGGCTTTGGCCATTTAAGGCCTACTACTGTACTTTAAAGTTTTGAACTGTTGTACAATGTTCACAGAATACAGTGACTTGGTCTCAAGTGAGTTAGATGTTTATTGAGAATACTCAGGGTTGGCTTATTCATAGTGTGAATTCAGGACACACTTGTATCCTTTATAAAAATGTATTTTTATATAAATATTTATTTTGTCATATTTTGCACTAGGGATGGGCATGATTACTCGACGATCGATAATTGATTATTAAGAATTTCGTCGATCACGTTAATTTGTCATTGATTAAACTAATGCCGGTTGCGTTGCGTAGTGTGAGTCTTGAAGCAATGAACTGAATTTCATAGTGTGGCAGCAATTAAACACTTTACCACTCGGGGGCAATATTTGACTCCATACTCAGTTACCTGGCTGCGAGTTAATGTATGGATTTCAAAAGTAATCAAGAGTACACGGCTAAGTGTGTCGTGGGACCATTTTGATTCAAAAAAACGACTTAGTTCACTGCAAACACTGAGATGCCGTGTATAAGTACAACACGGACACGACTCAAATGATGTAGCCTACCACTAAACAAAGTGTATCCGAGCCTGTTAATGTCGGTGGCGGCCGCGGTGCATCCTGCTCTCAGTCTCAACCTAGCATAAACTCGGCGTTAGCACGGAGGAGCTGCGATGCACAACGAGCAGAGAAAGTTACCCAAGGGACCTGCAAGTTCATTGACATGGATATTAGAACCAGCATATCACATTCCGTCACGACATACCATCAGCAGACTGGTAGAAACTCACTACGAAGAACGGAATAAGGTTCCCCGGGTTGGCCAAGTTAGCGCGGAGGTACCTGTGCATCCCGGCAACGCGGCTGTTTTCGGCAGCTGGACTGACGGTCACCAGGTAGCGGTCGCGTCTGACCCCAGATCATGTCAACATGCTTATCTTTCACAACAAAAATCAGTAGACTGGTGCAGAAGTTGTATCTGAGTTAGCCTACTGGTTATTTTGTTATTAGGCTGTGTCCGTGCCTTGGATAGTTTTGAGTTACATTTTGACAAAACCTGTCAGATCTAGTATTAATATGTTTTTGTTAAGTTATTATTTATTTATGATTCTTTTTATTTATTATTTTGGAACAAACGACGGTCTCTGTTTAAGAACGCCGGCACGCAGCTGCAGGTTCTGCTGCTTCCGAGCACCGCACCGCAGCTCATATATCTATAATCTATATCTATATCTATAACCTCCAGTTTAACTGCCACAAGTTGTTCTTCTTGTAATTAAGATCTCATCGAGGAACAACACGCTGTATTTTTGTATTTTCATTGCATTTTTAACTTATAAAAAGTTAAATAAATAATTAATTTTAATATCAAAATGTTAATGATTAATCGATCGTCGATCGTTAATTCTCCCGACGATCGACTAAGAAAATTTAATCGAATGCCCATCCCTATTTTGCACTCAGGTAAAGGTGCCCAATATCTGTGATTTCTGAAAATAAATCACAAAAGTAAAAAAGAAAATGCGTTTTGGAAAATAGTTCTTTATTTGATTATCATAAAAATGTGTTTTCTATACAGAGAGATCGACATCGGTAAATATCGGTATCGGCCATAACAGCAATATTAATATCGGTTATCGGTATCGGTCACAATTTTCACATCGGTGCATCACTAGACAAAAATAATCGTTAGGGACAGGCCCCTATCAGCATACAACAATATGACATGAGTGGAGTTATTAAAAGTGACGGGGGGTGATAGATACTAGTAGCCCTGTCGGCAATAGCGAGATATGGTTAAATTGGTTTATATTAGGGCTGTCAAAATTGTCCAAAAATGGCGTTTGAATATTCCTTAAAATAATAATAATAATTTGAATATCTTCTCTGTACACCTCGAGCTGAGAGCCTCTGACTGCCTTCAGATCTGCTCACGGTCTGTTACCGTAGCTTCTTGCAGATCAATGTGCAGGTACACACCTGTCCTGCGCTCTGGTCCTACACGGTGAGCCCTCAGCAACTTCATCTTCACGTCAGCAAGAGTAGGGAATGATTCAGGGAGTGTTTTTGGCAGAAAGTGCTTCTGTTTGCAGCTCACCAGAGTCCCACAACCTCAGCAGGCGTCATGGTGATTTATAGAAAGAGTCGTTACGCTAAACTACACAGGATTGATCGTAAGTCTCAGGGACAAGGTGGAGTTATGAGGGAAAGATAATCATACACACACACACATAAACACACACACATGCATCATCACTGTGAAGGCAATATGATATCTGAGCTGAGGGAAGGCGTCCAGAATGAATTTCAGTAAACACTTCTTTTTACTGGATGTAAAAGTGGTATGTTTGTGGCGCAGAGGACAGAATCAAATGCAAAAAAAAAACAACCGGAGGGATTTTTGCAGTTCCTAGAACATAACGTTCCTAGAACCCTTTTTTTCTCGTGTTCCGACTGGACAATTTGGGGATTTTTAAGTCCCTCTGGCCACAGTTCCTGTAACTCTTTCAGCTCCTACTCCAGGGCAGGGTCTTTTCTCTTTTCCCTTTTCAGCATATGAACCTAGGTCAACGAGGGTCGGGTTTCCGGTACAGACAGACCAACAATGGGACAATTTTAACAATTTTCACCATCTTATTCATCACTAATTTCACTTCTGACAACGTTTTAGGCGAGAAATTAACTGTTTAGATTTCGAATATAGGCAGTCTTGTGAAAATTGATGCTGAATTGACAATTTGCTTCAAAGTTTTCGGAGTTGAGAAGCTCCATGAAGTGAGGCGACAGCCAGCAGGCGCCTACCCAGCCGCTGGAAAAAACGGTTTTGGCAGAGAGTAATTAGTAGATCTGTTTAGAAGTGGATTTTTCCTATACGTTCCTGTAACTACTTGGTCGGAAAGTGGCTAATAACAAAAGGTCAGTTCCTATGGCCACTTGGCCAGTAAGAATGCAAATGGAAAACCGGTTTTGGGGGAGAGTAGTTAGTAGAACTGTTTAGAAGTGGACTGTTCCTATAACTACGTTCCTGTAACTACTTGTTCGGAAAGAGGCTAAATATTGGTTGACGAAATAACAGAAACACCTGATCATGTAACAAAATCCAAATCTTGAAGCTTATGTTTGTATGAATATTTGTGATGTTTTTGATTTGTGTTGATTTGATTCAGGGCTGCAGTCAGGATTCAAAATATACTGAGGTCATGGATCCTCCACCCCACCTGCCCCAGAGAGAACGTTTTCTAGACAGCCCCAGTTTAAAGCGATCCTATGTAACCTTTCCTGAACAGCGGTAACTGTGGCAACAAGTGGTTATTAAGGGATGTCAAATGCAAATATGCAGTTTAACAGTATATAACTGGGAAAAAAAAGTCACTGACTCAGTAGTATCCGTTACACAGCAACACCTTAAAAGGTACTCTGTGGAGTTTTTGACCTCTTGTAGTGTTAATCTCTTTTGGTGAGTAGGGCCGGCCACACACTGGCTGCGTGGCGTGAGTGTGTCAGCTGCGTGGCGTGTCCGTTTATATTTAACATGAAGTATACTACTGCTTGCGTGCAGTAAATCAATGGGAAACATACATGTGTACAGACAAGGCTAGCAGCAGCAGCGCCGCATCAGACACATTTCTGGTGTGTAAAGACAGAAAAATCCACGCAGCCGCCACGCAACTGACACGCAACAGAAACGCCACGCTCACGCGACGCAGCCAGTGTGTGGCCGGCCTAACACTACATTTAAATATAACATGTTTGTTTACAAGAAAACTCCACAGGGCACCTTACTTTAAGTTTGCGAACATGAACTAGCATTAGCCACCATAAGCTACTGGTCATACCAGACCAAGTAAGGCTGTAGAAGCGAAACCTGCGAGTGTCGAGTTAAGCAAGGGTGCGGTTATTACTTATAAATTCAACTATTAATTTGTAGGAGGAAGAATGTGTTATTTCTTTATTTCAAAATGTACATTATCTAGCTTTAAGGTCCATTTACATGCTTGTTCAGGAGCTTTCGACCATATCACACTTCCTCATCAGCAGAAAAAAAACAAAGGGGAAAAAAGGGGACATTTTTACTTTTCAATCACATTTTCTCCATAATGCCAGAAATAAAATCCTGTTTTTTTATTAATTTACTTTTGTCTTGGACAAGTAGTCAAATTTAAATATATTATAAAAAATGAATGGAATCTGCCCATAAAATATCCACCATTTGTTTGTGTGTAATTGTTGAATGAAAACTTCCCTCAGGCTGGTAAGAAATTTCCCAGAAAAAAAAAAATCCAGAAGACGTGCCTTCACTGTCCTCAAAGGTGGCTGCAGCTTTGATTGGATTGTAATAATGAAAGCGATCCTATTATTGTGTCCACCCCCTATGCATTTGGGATTACCGGTCACACAAACTGCACACTGTCACACAAAAACTGCCCCTCGTTGACATTCCCATGAGCCCCTGGGGCCTCATGTATACAGTTGCTGGGGGCTCTGGCAGCCCATTAGCTTCACTCCAGCACAATGAGAGTCACGTGACAAAGAGACTCTGTAGCCTCTCCTCTCTGGCTCCTCTGACATTGGGATTTATCCGTTGTAGCCATGCGCCCCTCAGATTGTTCTACCCGCGGGGGAATACACACTGAAGCTGCACTGCTCCACTTTGTTTCCGGATGGGAGAAAGAGCTGATGTTTGCAATCATTTTTCCAACCCTTTTACCCACCTAGCAGTGTCAGACAACCGCTGCAACCGATTGTGCATGTGTGTGTGTGTGTGTGTGTGTGTGTGTGTGTGTGTGTGTGTGTGTGTGTGTGTGTGTGTGTGTGTGTGTGTGTGTGTTTGTCGGTTGGGTCGGTTTATGTGTGTCTTTTTCTGTGCTTTGGAGTGTGAAGGTTAGAAAAGTGAGTGAGCCAAAGCAACAAGGATGTTGCGTTTGTAGATCTCTGACTGTGACGGAATTCCTTGACCAAATGAAAAACAGAGCTCTGTAGCATTTGCATGAATGAATCAGTGCCTTGTTATACATTATACATGAGGGGAGAATTAAGGGTTTGGGATGTGACTCAGTGTGTCAGCTGACTTTGCTGTAAGGTCAAGTTGCAACGTGCAAAACCTGCATTTATATTTTATGCCAGGAGAATATTACGTTTTCAGTTCAGTCTGCTTGTCCCTCTAGTCATCCATTTATTTATTTATTTGTTTATGACTTTCATTTTCCTTCCTCCTTTCCCCCAGAGAAAGAAAAAAACAAGAAGCACAGGCAGCGAGAAGAAGAGCTGATCCTGAAGATTCATAAACTGGTGCAGAAGAGGGATTTCCTGGTCGACGATGCTGAGGTGGAGAGATTAAGGTAGAGCGCTCCCACACAAGCACAGTCAATATCCGGGATCTGCGGGAGACGACTGATTGTTTACTCAGACATTATTGGGTTGAATCGCATCCACTGTTTGTTTCTTCACTTGATAGATATAGGATGGTCGAGGAACAGCGGGAAAGAGATCCATTAGATTAAATGTGAGCATCTGCCTGCTGTGTCTGTGTGTGTGTGTGTGTGTGTGTGTGTGTGTGTGTGTGTGTGTGTGACCGATTTTCTACTCCCTCCTCTGCTCCCACTGATAACCCACAGAGTGTGACAGAGATAACTTTCAGATAGACGTGATATTAAATAATGTAAAATCACAGGCTGGTTTTAGAACACTGGATGAGCAAAGTATTTCGGAGCAACTTCAAAGGTAATTTTTAAAAGTGGACTAGAGCTGGGCAATATATCGATATTATATCGATATCGTGATATGAGACTAGATATCGTCTTAGATTTTGGATATCGTAACATGGCAAAAGTGTTGTCTTTTCCTGATTTTAAAGGCTGCATTACAGTAAAGTGATGTCATTTTCTGAACTTACCAGACTGTTGTAACTGTTCTATTATTTGCCTTTACCCACTTAGTCATTATATCCACATTACTGATGATTATTTATCAAAAATCTCATTGTGTAAATATTTTGTGAAAGCACCAATAGTCAACACTACAATATCGTTGTGGTATCGAGTTATTTGGTCAAAAATATCGTGATATTTGATTTTCTCCATATCACCCAGCCCTAAAGTGGACTATCAAATATATCTATTATTCTATATTTTTATACAAAATAATACATCTTTTACATCTTGTGTTGTAAAAAATAAAAAATAAATAAAAAAAGATCAAGAAAATACCTACCAAATGGCTACCAAAAACACAGGTGTTACTAATAATATTAACGATGGCTCCACTCTATGAGTCATGACAGTCAGTCAGCATGAACAATTCCAGGATCCTGAAACCTGAACAGCTAAATGGTATTCAGCCAGCATTCGTTTTAGTACTTACACCTGTGCTTTTCCCACTGTGACATGCCAAAAAGACCCATAAAGAGGCACAAACTGCAGTTCAGGTAGCTTACTGTACATAAAGCTATTCAGTGACTTAAAACCCCGTTGTAGTGATTGCATTGTATTCAAACAGCCGACTGTGTGACTGTACCTTAACCCCAGGGAGCGAGAGGAGGACAAGGAGATGGCTGAGTACCTCAGACTGAAGCTGATGCCTCTGGAGAAGAAGCTCAAAGTCACACAAAGTGAGTGAAGAAAAAATGCACAAACACAAAGGCCCTCATTTATCGACCTAACGTAGAAACCAGCGCAGATATGAGCGCAGAAATCATCTTACGACAGGCTTCACGTGTGATTCATGAAACGTTCGTATCACACCAATCAGAGCGTTAACAATGGTCGTACATTGATAAATGCAGCGGCTGGAAACGATCGTAATTTAAATATCACGCCCCAATATATTCTCGGTTTTGAGGCCTCGCCCCTACAATTTACGACATGGCGAGACGTAAACCGGCTGAGAAGCGGCACTTTTCAGAGGTGGAGATTGAAACCCTGATATCTCAGGTTCATTTGCACTAACGTGTGTACTATTTGGCAGCCTGACAGCTGGTATTAAAGGCTGTAGATCAGGGGTGGCGAACCTGTGGCTCTTGAGCCATATGCGGCTCTTTGCCTGCTCCTTTGAGGCTCTTACTGTGTGGCTGGGGGCTGTGTTATTGGTGGATTTTTTTTTTTTTTTTACTTTTTGAAACATTTCAGATAAGTACAAAAAAAATGGAATGCACTTGCCAATACATTTGCCAATTATTTTAAAATAAAAAATAATGCAGCAGAGTTTTGAGGACAAATTCTGCAACCCGAGGAAAAAAAAGCTGCCACAGATCACCTTCCTCATTAACCCTTTCACTGCTGAATCAGATTGTTTGAAAGCCCCTCTAGTGACAAACGAGTGAAAGAGTCAACCGAGTTCTAGCAAGACCTGAAAAGGATTGTGGATAACAAAGACTGTAAGATTTCCCACTGAGTCAGTCTAAGTAAGAAAACAAAACTATGAAAACTGCTATGTATTATGACTGTCATCAGATCTGGAAGTCACTGTTGCTGTTGTAGTGTGGACGTGCATGTGTTGTGTGGCTTTTTGCTATGGTGCGGGTTTTTTTGTGGCTCTTTATGCTGAACTGGTTGGCCACCCCTGCTGTAGAAAGAATGGGGAATGGAAAGAGATCACTGATGCAGTGAACAGTGTTGCCTAGTAAATCGGACTCCAGCTGAAGTTTATTTAATGTACATCCTTGACATATGTATGCTATTGTCCTAATAGTAATAGGCTATACAAGCTTATATTGCACTCTCTTAGGCCTACATGGTGTACCTATATTTAAATAAACACACAGTAGCGGAGTTTATGCAGTGTCTTTTATTTTTCTCGTGTCTTTTTCATGAGTCAGAGCCAGGCAACAGCTGTGAGGCAGAGCGCGTCATGGACACTGCTCTCTGGGCATCGGGTCATCTGGCTCCATCACTACATTTATGGCACCCTGTTTTCCTGCGCGATGTTGTGCAGAACCCCACGGGCTAAAACTATGTTGCAGACTTTTTCTGCCGTGTTTGGGTGATATCGCTGATGCAAGACAGAGCCATCTGACCTTAATCAATCCGATGGAGCGCTCCACCGTGGCCCGTGCGCGTACGTGTGCACTGTTACTGGCGCATAGAGGTCCTCTATACGAGCCAGATCTGCTATAGTGATCAACTGATGACTTCTCCTTCTCCTGTTAAACTGATTATATGCTGCACCGCTCACTTTCAAATTGATAAATGCCTTGCTTTGCGTAGGAATCGGCGTACGCCCATCCTACGCCTGTTTTAGGTCGTACGCACGTTTCATAAATGAGGGCCAAAGTGAGAGAGGGGCAGGGGTATTGTTGACTTTCACATCCACTGTGTGATGATCTCCTTTACCTCTTTTTTTTTCTTTTTTAAATGGCAAGATCCTCCAAAGCTCAAGAGACAAATCCCAGAGCCGCCTCCCAACAAACCATCCATCACCAAGTCAGGAGTGGCCATCATTAAGGATTGCTGTGGGGCCACCCAGTGTGCCGTCATGTAACTGACACAGACCTCTTTAGACCTCAGACCCCCCGTTGAAAACAACACACCCACATTACATTGACACGCCATGCATCACTTCCTGTGACTCAGAGAACCTCGGTTAACTGCGTTTTGCCCTCGTAGCTGTTCAGGAATCCGGTTAGTAATTGAATCAATAGAGATAAAGTTTCAGCGACATAGTTTGAGTCCAGAGTTTGGGAGCTGATCCCTAATCAATGCTTGAGGGTAACCTCACAATAGGCTTCTGTTAAGTGTCCACAGTGTGTATGAAGTAAAGGGAAAGGGAATTGTAAATACAAATCTGATAAATGTCTTCAATTTGGATTAGAACGGGTCATTCCATCATGTAAAATTCCTTTAAGATGACAATATGGTCTATGATCAGGGTCGATAAACAGTGGAAGCATTTACAGAACTACAAGCACAATGTCAACAGAGTGAAGTATTAATGCTGGGGTTCTCCATCTGACAGGAAAAAAAAACCCATCCGCTATCGTCCCGACATGTTTGACAACAGGTATTTATTCTTCCATTTTAACCCTTTAACATCAACCAGTGAACCTTTTTCACTTTCCAGAGACCCCCAATCTCTGCGTTTTTAATCATTGTTCCCAAAGGGGCGAACACATGCAGCTCAGACAAACAGTATGGCTGCCAGTTAAGTCACATCCATTCTTACTCCATGCATTGGCTCGTACAGCAGTTTCATTTATAATCTGTGATCCAGTAATATCTGCTGTACTGGATTTTTAAGCTTTGGCAGAGGCAAAAAAATAAAATCACAAATTCACTGATGGTCATTGAAAGTTAACACAAACTCCACTGCAACGTTGCTACAAAGTCGGGTCGGTATTAGGTGTCCAAACGTTTGCATTTCACATAAATGCGAACATATGACTCACTTTTGTAGCAGTGTTTGCACTGGTTCACAACCCTCTCATTATTTTTGGTTAACCCCTGTATATGCAAACATAGTGGGGTGGTTTTTTTATTTTTTAAATTTTTTTAAACATTGTCCACTCATGTCCCCGAGTCACATCACTGGTCATACTAACGTCATCTCAGCTATCAGCTACTGGGAAATATTGACTGTGGTAGTATGAAATCATTCGTAGTTATTATGGCTATTGCTGACAAACAACTTGCATCCTCTGAATTTAATCTTGCATTTTTATGATAAACACCAGGAAATGAATAGATGGTGTATGTTTGAGTGTATTTTAGGACATTAGTGACTCCTGTCAAGCAAAAGTGTTGCTCTGTCACTTTACCTTCTTTATTCTGATAACGTGGTGTTCTGTAGTAGTAGTGGATTTATGAAGGTCCTTATGTTGAATATTGAACAAATATGCAGAAAATAAGATGAAACTATACCTGTACATACATGTTTAAATAAAGAGCATCTTTCAAGAACACACTGGGTGATATTGACTTATTTCAATCTTCCAAAACACTGCAAAAACATTGAGACGGAGGCAGAATTGATGCTTGTGAAATTTAATAACAGAAATCTTTTTTTTTTTGGTCCCTTCAACAACATTAAACTGTAACAGCAACTTCTGGTGCGGCGATGCATTAAAACGGTGTGACAGAGAGAGGGGGAGGGGGAGGTGAACACATAAGTGACTAAGTTGTAAACAAAAAATAAATCACAGTTTAATTAAAAGGACATTATTGAGTTAATTAAACCTTTTCTTTAACTGTAGAACCGTTGTGCAACATGAAACTGAATAAGCAAGATGAGGTCATGCTACAGTTAAACAGAAAGAGGTAGAGACACAAAAACAAGTTTCAACCCCCCCAGTTCACTACCGAATTTCACATTATTTCATGAACCAAAACTATGCAAAAGTGCATATTTTGACCGGTACAATAGCTTCTCACTGATGTAACCAAAACAGAGAGAGAAATATAGAGTAAAATATAGTCACGAGTTAGTTGCCACTGCAGTACTCTGAGGGAGAGCTAGGTTTTGCTCAAAGGAAAAGGTTATCCATCCTTACTGCCAAAGTTAAATCTAGATATTTCATCTGAGCATTTTTTAGCCCATTTTTAAATTAACTATTTTGAGGTGCTCATTCCTTAATCAAAGAGGTGTCCAGACAGTCAGTAAAACATTGCAGGAGAGACCTGAACCCTAACAGCCCTAATTAAAAACATTTTGATTGCCATTCAGACAGATTTTGGAGAGTTGGCAGGTGGAATCTCTCAGCCTCAAAGGCTTTTCATACCAAGACAAAACCAAGTCTGACAAAGAAAAAAAGTATCAACACTGGCTAAAGAGGTAAACACTGAAACTGATTAAATGGGCTTTTACCCATTCTTTGAACCTTTTCCCTGAAAACAAACAACCCTTAGACTTCAGCAGCGCCTCGGTCGTGCTTAACTTCCCGGCAGCCGACATTATTTGATGGCATTTCAGCAGCCAGCAATCCTGCAAACATTTGAGACAGAAGAAAACGGAGAAACCAACACACATCAGTAAGTAAAAACTCCTCTATGTAAGATGTGAGGGATGGGGAGATACGATGGCGATTCCTTTGGCACCGTGGCAAATACAAGCCATTGTAAAAGCCCGGCAGATTCCAGAGAGCCGCAGAGGGTCCTCTGTGTGTACGTCACAGTCTGTGCAGGAGGCTGCCCAGAGCCCCCATGGTGCTCCACAAACAGCCTACCCCCCCCCCCTCCCCCCGACACATCTCTTTCCCCTAAAAACTCAATCGCCTGGTCATTAAAAATCAAAAACTCAGGAGTGCTTACTGCTCCCCTCGAACGCTTCAAAACTCAGGCATTGGACATCACTACAGACACGGTGCTTACGAGCAACAAGGTTAACTCTAAAAACCCTGAGCATTTAATGTGGCAACTGCAAGGGTGACGCCAACTCTAAGACCCCTAAAACATGGTGGAAATAAAAGACCGACCTTAAAGAATGTCTGTTCCTGTCTGCTCCTCCTGGGCTTACACCATGCATAAACTCATTTATGCACACCATGCATATTTCACACCACCTACTCCAGTGTAAACCACACAGACAAAACACAGCTAAAAGAACACAACACACTGGCTGCTGGTGAAAGCCGAACAATTAAAGTACGGTATATCTTAGTTCCTGCTGCCTGAGCACACATCTGCCAAGAGTGTTAAAGAGCCACCCCTTTCAGGCCTTCATTAGTGGCCCTGGAGAGACGAGCCAAAATCTTTGCAATAAATTAAGTCAAAGTACAACAAGAATAAAAAATTCCTGAGAGCAGTGCTTGTCGCAACATCAATCAAAAGTTTGCCATTGATGCTTTAACTGTTCAAAGACCGTTAGCTTCCGTTAACAAAGCCACGATATGAAAAGTTAACACTAATATTAAGTCCCACCATTAAATTGCCATCAAATACACCACACATTTAGGCCAAACTCTTCCACGGACTACTAAATACTGTGCATAATATAAAAGGAACTGAAAATACTGTCCTGAGGCTACTAAACAGAGACAAAAGACAAGACTATACTTAAAAGAGAAGCTACCTCTTTAGAAATCCTAGTACTTTACCCATGAGAAGACAAAG
Source organism: Sander lucioperca (assembly GCF_008315115.2). Classification (NCBI taxonomy): domain Eukaryota; kingdom Metazoa; phylum Chordata; class Actinopteri; order Perciformes; family Percidae; genus Sander; species Sander lucioperca. The sequence goes on from NC_050176.1 coordinate 19,203,791, forward strand.
AATCAAACAGGCTGGTGCTTAGCGGCCAGTTTGGTTGACGTGTCTATGGTTACCTACAAAGCAAATTTCCCCAAAATTTGAAAAGGAGCGTAGAAATGATTGAATGTAATAAATTAAATGCTCGGTTTTCAGGGATACAGCAAGGATGTATACGTTTAGGTTTCTCAATATTTACATCTCTATAAATCTTCTGTTATTTGGCAGTTGTATAATCTGAGAATGTGGGTAACTACATTTTAACACAGAAAACTTAAGTTACTCGTCCCTAGCATTTCTCCCATTACCCAATACATGTATACAGTGACAACTAACTCATCTTTAGACTCTGCATTCATTGTAAGCCAGCGAGTGCTCTTTGACACAACGTGGCTCTGAACTGAAGATGCACAGAAATATAACTTAACTTCTATGGAGATGAAATCAAACACACATTACAGTAGATGAATTTAGCAATTCAATTCAAAGAATTGCAGAAAATCTGCAAGAAGAAAATCACAGCTTGGTGAACATCGGAAGAACACACCGATTGTGAAATAAGCAAACAAAATGGCCGATGAGTGATCAAGAAGAAAAGCAACAGCCTGTTAAGGATGTAGAGGGGACAACGCCAATGCTTCTCTGGGGGTCACTTCTGTGTAGTGTGTTCAGTGTAGCCGCTCAACTCTTGTATTTAGAGTTACACTATGTGTGAACTAGTATTGCTTTGTGTGCGTGTATGTGTGGAAAGGGATCAGAGACCTGCTGTGAATGAGAAGTTGGCAGCTAGCTTAATTCTGCTGCGTGTGGCTCTTCTGCTGGGACTGTCCATGGACAAGGGGGTCTTCATGTCAGAGGGGGGCGGAGGCTTGGGGACTGCAGAGTCGTCTGTGCCGCCAGTTGGCCCAGGTGGATCAGGTGTGCTGTCAGCAACCGCTACAGCATCAGGTTCGTCACTCACTGAAATCACACACACAAGTACAGACTGAGCTTACACCTAATGAAAGACAGGAACGGTGTAAATGTAAGTGTGATGTACTCATTAAAATGTATTTTTGTTCTCCCTTGCTTTGCCCAATACTGTGTAATGTTTTGCTTTTATTTTTTTTAATTTTTTTTAAATCAGTCTGTGCCAAGGTCACATAATCCTCCAATTTTATACTGTAAATGTCTGTTACAAATAAAACTTTTAATTAAGCATCTAAACAGCCTCCAAATAGGTCATAGACCGGCTGACTGGTTTAACGCACACATAATCTCACCCCTCCCATTCCAAGTGTGTAGTAGGACCAATGGCAGGGCCAGTTTTGCCTCAACCCTCACCCGCAAAGCTCAGTACTGGAACCGACCCATTTCACGCAATTATCTCCAAGCCTAATCCAGACCCGGTCCATTAATTTAAGTCCTGGGACCCCGACACCCATGACCTTGTTGATGTCATGCAAAGATGACATCAAGAAGGTCACAAGATAACCGATTATGCAGTAATCATTTGTCCACATATCCAGTAAGTACATAACTGCCCTGTTGCTTTCAGACAGCTGCATCCTCAGCGCTGAAATTGTGTTTTGTTGATTGTCCTCTGCATATTTTGTCAGTCCGCGTGATACAGAAGCTGCTCAACGTCCACGCGGCCAGCTCAGGCACCGATGCCAATCAAGCCCTTGAGAATAATGCGCAGCATCATCATCATCATCATCATCTTCGTAATGCACGCATCATTTTCATTTCTGAAATCTCCAGATAAAACAAATATTGTTGTTCTCACCCACTGCCTGCCTGCATCATGTTCATTTTTATCTGTGCCTGTGAATTTATAGAAATATAATTTTTACCCATTACACAACTTTTTCACCGGTACCTGACCCAGTGCAGGACTCTAGAACCAGTGTCTGGTTTGTCCGTTCTGGGCAGTTCTAGTCCGTTCTAGTAACAGGGCAGCGCAACACGGCAGTCTGCGTGGAAGACGACCCACTCCCTATGTAGATATGAAGGGCTCATTGTAAGCTAATGAAAAACACTGATTGTTAGTTTTAGGGGATTTTACACTAATGAAAACAGTTATACATTTACATTTCTGCCAAAAGATCCCCGTAAATACAACAAATCTGGAAAATTGAAACTGACCCGTTGGAATTTTCTCCTCAAAGTGAATCAGGTCCGTCTCCTGGAGGGGAACAGGGTGGAGCTGAGGTGACGGTAGGCAGGATGGTACAGGACCACACAGTAGGTCTACTGCTGATGTCAGACACAGCAGCTCCGATTCTACCGCTGCATCGCCACCTAGCAGGTAAAAGAACATCTTCATTTCTCTTTTATCTGAGAAAGACTGAGCCATCTTTAGAAACATGCGTTCATTTTAAGTCAAAACAGTTCCAAGAGTTTTTTTATAATTTGAATAACTTCACTTTATTTATTTTTTTATTAACAAACAGCAGTCAATATAAATACTTGTGTGACCTATGTTACCTGGACTCTGGGTTCCAGATGTTGCGTTGCTAATCGGGCTGTCTCTCGGGCTCTCCGTGTTCTCTTCTGGCTGGGGGCTGTTGGGGATTGAAGGGCTTGCCCTTGCTAAACAAAACACAAACACCACCCCCCCCCCCATGTTATACAGCTTCCATACATTGTTGTAGGTGCCATCTCATGAAATTACTTCCCAAGTATTCCTAGGGAGCATCCAGAGATTAGACCATTGTCATAGAATCACTTCAGCCTGCAGCCATTATTTACAGTCTGTGTATATACACCAATGATTGCAACTGATGAAGCATGCTATGCCATCACCTTCACCTTTCATATCGTTCTTCAAAACGATAATCCTCTTGTGACCGTGCCCTTTGATCCAGACCACCTGATGACATGTCACAAAACAAAACTAAATATGCAGATGATGCAGTGTTATGTTAAAACTATGGGTTGTCCAGGACCTATACAAACAAATGAGAAAATTGATAACGATCTCTGAAAAGAATCAAGTATAAGATTCAAGTAACACTGGCAGATCTCACACTTCTAATGTATCTATGGACAGTTGATATGGACAATGACATTCTACTACAGTAAAAGTACCTAATTAAGTTAATTCCCACCTGTGGAATGGCGCTGAGCAGCTCATCAGTGCTGGTGTATCCGTAGGAACGTGGTTCAAGGCTGCAGCCTGTAAATTTGTTATAAGCCCCCTGGAACTCAGTCAGGAAGATCTGGTTGTAATGGTAGGTGTGGAGCAGGCCACGTACGTTACGGGCAAACTGGTAAAGCCTGGTCAGCCTCACCCACTCCTCATTGACACCATTGGCAGTGTTGCCAGCTTTGTTGTTGTCATCACTTTCTTCACTGTACAACTGTGAAAGAAGATGGCACACAAGTCAGTTCTGCCTCTGTGTAAACTATTCAATAAAAATGGAGACAGTGAGTAGAGAGTAAAAAAAAAACCTGACTGTAGGACAGGAAAATGTAGAAAGCTTGAAGGAGTTTTAAGAAGATAAAAAGACACACCTCCACAAGGTAGGGCAGGCTCTTGAGTAACTCGCTGAGGGACAGGAACCCATATTCACATGGGTTGAGAGGGGCTCCATGGACAGTCAGGTAATGCTGGCTCAGCTCATCCACTTTGAAACCCCTGGTGACGTGCTCCTCCTCTTGGGACATGAGCAGAGCCAGTAGCTGGGAGGTCAGTGAGCGCAAAGACTTCCTATTGATCAACTGCACTTCCCGACCCCCCGAGCCATCCACCACCTTGAAATTGAAAGAAAGCGGCTGCTTGTTTACTGGTATTTTTACTAGTGATTTTGAAGAAAATTGTCTTACCAAGTGAGGACAGTGCTATGATTAGTCACCATCAACAGCGAAGTAAAGTGTCTGTAAGTTGCTCTATGTCACTCATAAGAAAACAGTTTCCAGGATGTCAGTTGATTTAAACTAGGGCTGTCAAATGAAAAATTTTTCTTAATCGTGATTAATCGTTGAATTTCTATAGTTAATCGCGATTAACCGCATATTTTATCACATGATTAAAATTCTATTATTTTGCATTTCAGAACTGTTTTTAAGTACATATTAACAATGGAAAGCAATTCTTACCAGTGTATCTTGATTGGGAATCAAATTAATGCAAAGAAAGTTACTTTATGAACTTGATTTTAAGATTATTATTTGTTTATTATATATTTAATCTAGTCACATTTTGAATCTAGAGTCAATATTAGGGTTGGGTATTGTTTGGTTTGGATACCGGTGCTAAAGCGGTACTTTTTAAACGGTACCGGTGCCTTAACTGATACTTTTTAAGAAAGTTAAAAAAAGAAGGGTACTAAACAGTTGGTGACATTAAAGAATGGCTTGTTTATTGCTAAGGCCATATCATCAAAATTAAATGTTTAATAATAATGTAATCACTATAACAATAACTTATTTCACTAGTAAATAGTAATAGTAATAGCTGTTGAATGACAAAAACAACCACCAGATGGGAAAAGGGCATGTAACAACAACTTTCAATGCACCACGAAGCTGTAAATTACCAGTTTCATTGAACGCACTGTCTGTGTTTTTCCGACAGCTGCAGATTGTTACATCCCGGTGTTCAATCCTCTACAGTGAAATACAGACAAACTTTACACCGTTTATCGTTAGCTGTCAGCACTGTAACCGTGTTTAATCCAGCTACTAGCTAGCAGTAGGCTAACGTTAGCTGCTGTTGAGTGTAGTGTTAACTAGCGTCACGTGCAGCGATGTTGCCTGCAACTGTCTGTTTCAGAGCATCAGAGAGAAGTGCAGGCATATCAGTGGCACCAGAATGAGGCACCGAAATCCGCGTTGCTATTCCTGCAGCAGCAGGATGCGTTACGAGGAAGAACGGCAAAATAGTAGCCTGTTAGTAAACATATATAATAATAAATGAATAAATGGCGGCATGCGATTAAAAAAAAAAAATTAACGTATTATGCTCGGCCCTTAATCGCATTGCGATTAACGCGTTAATGCTGACAGCCCTAATTTAAACCCTAAATAATTTGTGATTATATGTGTGACCTGCAGCTCAATTATATGTTGATCATCAACTATAATCTACTGTGCTATAGTAAGACTTTCGTTTCTCTTTTTGGCTTTTATTCCTGGAACCAAAGAATAGCTGTGACATTGTTGTCTGGCAATTCTACAGGGTTCATACGCATTTTAATCAATACTTTTCCATGACTTTTTCGGCAAATTTCCATGACTATGTATTCCTGAAAATCTCAGTCGACATTATACAATAAGAATAAAAATCTGTGTTAAAGTTTACCCTCAGAGGTTTAACAATAAAATGAATTACAATTTATGTGGTTCATAGCGGGATTCGTAATATCGCGCCCCGAATAGAACGCTGAGGTTAGGACGACTATTATTATGCTGCGTTTCCAAAACTTTCTGGGTCTTTTTATGTTTCCAAAACCTTTCCAGGCCGGGAATTTGCATTTTTTAAATTCCATAACTTTTCCAGGTTTTTTCAAAACGTATGAACCCTGATTCTATGTCAAATTGTGGAAAAGTTTCCAAATGCAGAGTACTTCTCCTCAATGTGCATCGTCTTTAATAGATGGACAGGCTCATTAATCAGCTAGTTAGACTTGGCAAAGGAGCTGTAGAGTTGAGCGGCGCAATACAAGGAATATTTGTTTTACTGGATGCCAGATGAGACACATATCCCAAAAGCAGAGAATAGAATTTATAATGACACAAAGGCTCTTGTGACAACAAAAAGGATATCAACTCTATATGAAGTAGGGGTGACACGATTCTCCAAATTTACGATTAGACTTCTAAAACTTTTTTCAGCACTGACAGCTAGGCCAGTTAGACTTTCAAGTCTTGATTCATAAAGAACAGATAATTGGTTTTAAGCCCCGACAACTGTCATTTACATTTTGAAATTATTCTTTAAAAAGATAAGCTACATGGTGATATATTTGATATAACATCTTGTTGTTGTTTTTTTGTAATGGTCCACACCAAGGCCAAATGGGTCAAATTTAAATAATGCATTTAAAATGTAATAACAAAACTTATTTCAACAGTCAACTGGGAACAAACCGTTAAACACAAAAACTAAAAAGGATGAGCCACTAGATGGCAGAAAGGTACTTTACAACAACTTGAATTTCCTTACCTGCAAAAAGCCACCAGATCCTGGTGCTGTTATTGTAAAGTACCTTTCTGCCATCAAGTAGGCAGGGGTGGATACTAGGAAAATTGCCGATTCTGCTTTGATCGATTTAGCATTGAAACACAACTAATACTTAGGTGTCTTTACCTTGACAACATGGCAGAGTTTGGCCAGCAGAGCCGGCAGGGAGCTGGCATCATAGCCCTGCAGGCGTAGACCATAACCAAAGGTCTTGCTGTATTCTGTGAGCAGCTGGCAGACAGGAAGACTGGAGTTTTTCTGAGCCCGAAGCAGCTTGACCAGCTGAGCGGCCAGCGCCTTGATACGCTCCACTTCTGTCAGAGTCAGCACTTTCTCCTCACCACACTCCAACACCTGAAGAAAGGTACAGCAGGTAAACAAGTGTTCAGGTAGAGACAAAGGAAGAGCAAGCATGTATGCTTGATCAAAAGGTGGACTCAATAACCCAGTTCAATCCAAGCACATGACATACTGTATGGGTATAGCCAAGAAGAGCCAGATCTGACCCAGAAGGTATTCTGTGTAAATGACAGTAGGAGGAGTAAATACCATGGGCGCTGCCTAATGACGATCAGGTAGTAGCAGGTCATTTTGAATTAGCAGTTCAAAGAAGCAAATGGAAATGTATAACTGAGATACTTAGTAACCGTCACTGTCTTAAGATAATATCCTGATCATTGCTAGGATTTCTCTTGGCTGCACAACACAGAAGGACCATCATTGCACACCAGAAATACACTTTGATTCCTCCTAGTTGAGGGTTGGAGTACCAAGGACCACAAGTCTTCCTAACTCACCATCAGTATGTTGGGGATTGCCTCGAAGAGCTCCATGAGCTTGGTGAAGCCGTAGTAGCTGAGTTTGCACTGACGACCGAAGTGATGGTGGTAGGTGGGTATGAACTTACTGAAGGCCATTCGGCAGTGAGGCTGGTGACGAAGAAGGTCCACCACCTCCTTCCCAAACTGCCTAGTGCGCTCCATTTCCTCCACAGTACGCTCTGTGGGCAAATAAAGAGAGAATTCAGGGAAACTGCATCAATGACATTGTATGACATTCTAATTAGCAGTTTCTTCAGAGATTTGGAAACATCACTACACACGACTTCCAAATTCATCTTTTTATTAACGAGTTTAAACGGACCTCTCTTGGGAACTGAGATGACGGTGTCTGTGTCCTGATGTGTAATAGTGATGGTGGTGTCAGGGATCTCTGTCAGCAGGTCCATCAAGTCACATATGCCATAATCGATTACCCTCCAGTCTCTGGAGAAGCACCTGTAAGAATACATTACAAACATTCACGACACGGATGATATCCATACTTACATTTAACACTTTTCTCCGACTGTTAGGGGAATAAGGGGACTTCACAGACAAACCCACAGGCAAATTCTTAGCATTTATCTGGCAATGTAGAGACATCATATACTGCTCCAAGCAATGCTGACTGACCAATGGTACGCCTGCATGAAGTCCTTGATCGCCACTTGTTTGCTGGCTTGAAATTTAAGCAGTTTGAGCAGGTCTTGGGTGAAGCGCTTCACTTGAGCACGATGAGTCAGGGTCAGTAAACGCTTGGTACCCATACCCAAGATCTGTAGGTAAAGAAAGTTAGAATAAAAACACAATATGTAAAATACAAACAAAAAGTACAAGATCCTCGTTGACGTCAATACCTGCAGAACATGTGGCACGGCCTCCAGAAGCTCCAGCAGCTTGGAGTAGCCATAGTCAGAGACACGGCACTGCTTGGCAAAGTGATGGTGGTATGATGGTATGAACTTGTTCATTGGCATGATGCAAGAAGGCTGACTCTTCAACAGGTCAATAATCTCTCGGCTGAATTGGATGAGCTGTGGGTTGCCAACCGGACTCTTGCAGCGCTGAATCCACGTTTCTGCATGTAAAAGGTTGTATTATTTTTATCTGGCTGGTAACGACAGCACTATGTAGGTACAGCAATGCAGGAAGCTCAACAACCGCCATCAAAAAGGTTGAGATTTTGAATGTTCCTACCAGAGTTTGGTGCTGGTGGTTTGTTGTGGATCCACTTGATGACTTTGAAGCCATTCTGAGCTGTGACTATTGTGATACTGGGAACACATGTAATGAGATGCTCCAGAGGAATACCACCCTCCAGTGTCTCGTTGCCCAGCTGCAGGGGGCTGAATTTCGCTGCATAGCAGTCTGTAAAACTAAATGGAAAACATTCTACATTATTGACTTCATAATGTATGAAAACATGCTCGATTTGATAAAAAAAAAAAAAAAGTTAATACATGAACTAAAGAGCTGGTTTTCACCTGAGTAATGGAAGAGTCCCCTCATGTGACTGCAACAGACTGTGGACCTCAGATGCTAAGGCGCTCAGAGACATCACAACAAAAGGTATTTTATAGGAGTCAGGGTCAAAGTCAGCCTCACTGAAAAAGAAGATATAGAAGAGATAGATAGGACACACAATCAGTGATGGAAACAGTGGGGACAGTCAGCTGACGTACAATTCAGAGATCTGTGCTTGTGAGAATTAAAGTTGATGAAGACAGGTCAAGGTGCTCCAGAGGTGGCCAACAATACATGCCTACTATTAAACTTATGATGAAAAAAAACTGGGTTGATACCAGGTTTTAATACATAAATCAAATTGTTTTAAAAAAAAAAAAATTATCACAACAAAGCAAGTTTCATTAGAAGGTCAAATCAGTGCGTATTATTACATATTTTCATGATATAAGCATTTAATCAAAATTGTATATACACTACGGGCAAAAATTAACCTGAAGTCCTGCTGTGTGTAGTGCTCTCTGCAAACAGGTTCATGGTACTCCAGCTCCTCAAACACTACGGGGCTGCCGCTAGCAGAAGAGGAGCCCTCCTGGGACTGGGAAGATCCCAGTGGACTCTGACGTATTTGGCTGCTGGGCAGTAGGCACACAAGTCTTGAGCCTCCCTGTTCCCGCACTGCCACCACCTCTGATAGCCTGTACAGATCCCCAACAACAAGTTTACGCGAATATCTGGAGAGAGAGAAAAAAAGGAGCATATAGTTTTGCGGCAAGTACTTTGAAATGCATATATTATCATTTTGGAATTGCTATACTCCCAAGTACAAAAATATGTATAAGTAAGTTGATCACGTTTGAAAGCCATGAGTTGAGACCAAGCCACTTACTTCTTCTCATAGATCTCTGTAAACTTGAAGAGGGGAAGGCAATTTGCGGGCGCATCCTGAAGAATGCTGATGATCTCTGTGCTGTATAATGAAAAAAGCTGACATTTACCACCACAATCCAAACCAAAACAGTTCAAGAAAATATGTATCCGTATAATATTATCGGAAAGTTCCATGAACCCCCAACTCAACGACGCTTGACTGTACCTGAGCATGACAAGGGATTTGCTGCTACCACCAGTGATCAGAGACACCTGAATGCGCTTGCCTCCGATCTTATAGCGGTGCAGGCCACTGACAGCACTTATGGCCTGCTGCAGGGACAACATCTGGATTGTGGCCTTCAACTGATAGTCAGTGTGGGGGCTAAGCTCCACAGCTTTCACCTAGACAAAACAAGACACACAAGGAGATGTTTTGAGACGAGTGAATCTCGCTTCAAGTAGAAATCGGCAAGCAAACATTCCACCTTAAGAGACCGTTATTTTGGACTTATGTTGACGTTAAAGTGCTCATATTATGTTCATTTTCAGGTTCATAATTGTATTTAGTAGGTGTGAATCTTCACTGATCTCCCGATTATTATACGATTATCATGTCAGCGATTCGATATCTCGATGAGTCAAATACATTTTTCTATTAAAGCCATATAGGGTATTTAATTCATAGCTTTTCAAGCTTCAAAAACAAAACATTCTGCAGTGCTCTAATACTAAATAAATTGGATACATAAAACTACAGCACTGAGCACATGGCACTTCCTGAATGTGCAAAACATAACAGAATATGTAAACAGAAAGGTTGTTAGGCCCACATTAAATTGTAAACATAAATAATCGATTATGGCCCGGCCGATTATTGATGCAGCATCGCCCATGTCCACGATTCGATGAATCGATTATTTGATTAATTATAACACCTCTAGTATTTAGAGGTTATATCAGAATAGGTTTACATGGTTTAATTTTCAAAAAACACCATCTTTTTGTTGTACTGCACATTGCTGCAGCTCCTCTTTTCACCCTGTGTGTTGAGCTCTCTGTTTTAGCTACAGAGTGAGGCATCACACTTTCCATTTTTGTTGGGAGTCGCACATGCACAGTAGCTAAGTAAGGACTACTAGCCAGTCAGAAGCAGAGTATGAGGGCGTGCCATGCTAGCATCTAGGCGAGCATTATAACGTATGTTACAAAGTGATGCACGTTTGTCTCTGAAGTAAAGGCTGGACTACAAAAGAGCTGTTTGGAGCAGTTTGTGAACAGTGTTTTCTGTTGGAGATGGTAAGTCCCTTTGGGGTGGACTTTGGGCTTTTTCACTTCGTAAACCTATAAAGTGCACAAAAAAAGATATATAACACAATAAAGGAAAGGGAAAAAGCCAAAAAGCATAACATGAGCATTTTAAGAGGATACAGGTGTATTTGATCAATACATTTATCAGCACAATAACGTAACTGGGGTAGGCCTTACCCGCCCATAACGAGAGAAGGTGTCATGCAGTGTCTGCTGCAGATCCTTGCGGGACATTCTGTAGTCCAGATTGGCCACCTGGACCTCTGCCCCATCTGAGAAAGGCTCAGGAGGACCTTCCGGACACATGCTACGAGGGGCAGCCAGAAGGGGCGAGGACCGGCTGGACAGGCAGGGCGACACACTCCTGTTAGAGAGACGGGGAAAGACAACTTTAAAATAATAACTAACATAACATTTAATGTTATGACATTCTGGAGAATTTGTATGCATCATGAGCAGTATGTCACCTCCGTAATGCTATAGGTTAACTTATCAAATATTGACTTAAAAACCCAATATGTCACCTGGATGACCAGGAGCCCTGGGACAGGATGAGGGGACTGAAGCTCCTGTGCAGGTTCAACTTGCTGAAAGCTGAGGGAATGCTAATCTGGAACTCCCCTGAGCTCTTGTCCCCTTGTTCTACAGGGGATTCAGTCACACTGCGAGGGTAGGAGCCATCTCGTCTACATGGAAAGATGGAAAAAAGGAGACACATGTAAGGGCAACATCCTTTGCAGTGCAAGGCTTATAAATGTTTGTTTTCTTTTTGTTATTTAAGGAAAAGGATACAATTCTAGCAAACATATATGAACATATAAAATATATGGTGCTTGATTGTCTAGAAAATAAAACCAGAGATATATTGCCCCCACTAGCAGATATTTTAGAATAACGCTAGCACTTGAACACCTTTGGGAAAAACAGTTATCAAGGAGCTTTCATCTCGTTATTAAATGACATTCTTCTCAGTCTAATATCCCTTTTCCCTGTGTGTACCTCCTTCTGTACATAGATTCTCCAGTAAGGCCAGGCTTGGACAGCTGCTCCAGGGCTCCTGTCTCACCATTACTGTGAGGGGAAGAGGAAGCAGCACGGCCTTTCTCCAGGTGGTGGAAGCCCATTCTGGTCTTGCCCTCCAAACTACCCAGTTCCTGGATCAGACAGAGAGCAAATGTCAATACTGTAGATGTTGACTGGGTGGATACTGTTGATGTGTTCATGTAGATGTGTGCGTGTGTGTGTCTCAAGCTCAATGGAAAAAGTCAAGGAATGTCATAAACTGATTTCTGAAGTTGAACTACGGATGTGCACATAAAATGAACTAGCTTGACTCTAAAACACAGCAGTATTCACCAGCTGAATATTAGAATTTATTCAGGGAATCTTAGCCATGTAGATGATTTTGTAATTGACAAATACGTTGGACCCATAGTACACAGCTAATGATACAGCCATGAGAATGTGCTTTACATTTTTGATCATCATGAACCAGACCTATGATAAAAAGGTCACTACAGTTCTCCCATAGTGCCGTTTGGGTTATTAGACATTTGGACCTCTAAATTTCTCTTTACTGTCCCAACTCTGACAAAACTTGAAATGACCATCCCTAGTTGAAGTCTATACAGTAATCCATTCATGTGTCACTTTTCTCTTGTCTTCCACACTGGTCTGGTGGTTACAATCAAGAAAAAAAGACAAGCCAGTCATTCTAGCCACCAGGGGTCAGTTTTATCAGAGTGGAAAACTGCATGGGCCAAACCAAATGAATAGAGGCATGGCGCAGACTTTGGACAAAACACAAACATTGGCTACTCACATGAAGCAGTATATCAGCACTGATATACTGGACAAACAGTCAGAAAAAAAAACACAAAAGCTATAGGCTAATTCATGCATTAGTATGATGAATGACCAACGAACATGCAGGACAGGGGATACATGAAGCACTAACAACAACAACAACAACTAATACATGATAGCACAGGCAGGCAAATGAAGCTTAGCGAGCAGCTTAAAGCGGTTAGTCAAAGCAGCAATTAGAGGGACACTGGGGAAGGTGATTTACATAGCAGCCCAGACAAGGATAGAGGGCAACGGAGGTTAAGGGGAAGCAGGCACCGGCGAGTCTGCTGACCTGATGGGGCTTGGCTGGAGCACCACCGGGAGGCCCACTGCACCCTCTCCTGGGGCTGTAGGGCCTTTCGGGCACTGGGCCAGGGGCGTGGCACGGGCGGGTTGCTCGCCGTTGCCTCCTGGGTGACCTGGGCTTCTCCAGTTGCAGAAAGGAGGAGGATATGGATGGGGGAGAGCCGAACATTGAATCCTGGCTTTGATATGTGTGGGGCAGAGTCTGAGGCAAGTGATGGGACCGAGACTGAAGCTCAAGCTCAGGACTTGCATCGTCTCTGGGCCGTGGGGAGAAGGAAAGGCTGATTTGGTGGCCAAACACATCCTCATTCTCCATTCGCTTGCGGGCACGCGCAGCCGCCTCAGTGCTGCCAAAACGGAGGACTGCTGTGCCCTGGGCCATGCCCAGCACCTTGCCACCACAGTTGTCTGACAGGCGGCGCAGCCTGAGCTTCACAGCGTTCCGCAGGCTCTTGTCACAGTTGACAGGGAGGTTGTGCACATAGAGGAGGTTGAAACTGGGCTGAGGGAAGGAAGAGACAGCGCGCCTGTCTGGTTTGTATAATTTACACTTTAAAAAAATAAAGCAGTGGTCTTCCTTGTAGTTGAAAAACAATTTGAAGAATGGCTGTGAGTGGTATAGATTAGAAAAATATTATATAATATATATATCAAGACCCCTGAAAGAAAATTGCGTAAGTAAATAATTGTGACGATGATCTAATTTACATTGCAACTGCCTCTCTGCCCTCTTGGCAACCACAATTTCCTTGGTAACTTTTGCCAGCACCGACTTACCTCATTTAATACAGAGTAGATCAACAAAGTATTTTTTAAGTCCTAAAGAAGCATTTGTGAGGCCTACCTGTGCTTTGACAAGCATACGTGGTGGCAGATCAGCTGTGATCTCCTGGAAGGCCACATGGCGGTGGGCGTGCTGCAGTAGGGCTGAAGATGTATGGCTGCCATGGACCAGGATTACCTGGAAACCATGGCGATGGCGCAGGTCACTCAGCTCACTTGCAAAGTTCACATCCGCTATTAAAAATGAATAGATAACACGTGTTAGCCCTTGTGGAATCAAGGCTGTAGTTGATTATAGTGAATCTGAGCTGAACTCACAGGATACTAATACAACAGTCGCAGGTGCAGTGTGGGTCTCAGCAAAGCGTCGTAGGCTCTGGCGAAGCTTGTCATCTGCAGCATTCTTGGCTGTGGCGTTGATATGTGCAACAGTGACCTGATGAAGCAAAATTATGTATAGATAGCTTTAGTTTGTTTCCTATGTTGCTCAATTTTCTATGGCTGTCTTTTTTGGGGAATTACTTTGACATGTTCATGTCATTTTATGGAGGTTAATGTGGAAATACCTTTAACAATAACATGAAAGAGGCTATTTCATTGTATTTTTCTGAAGGCTCCATTGTGCAGTATCTGATTTGATTTAAATAGTATGAGAATGCCTCATGAAAGCTTAGTCTATCATTCAAGGTAAGTATAAGCCCTGTATTAATGGTACATTTACTCCCCGTTTTATCCCGACACGACCAACTCTCCTCATCATAAAACTGTAGCTCAATGGTATTCATTTAGGGTGTAAATGTCACTCATTTGTAATAGCGTAACCTTGAAAATGAAATGTGTTGGTACCTGGCAGTTGTTGAGCTCTTGGATGACAGCTTTACTCTCCTTGCTGATATCACAGACGCAAATGAACTCTGCCTCACGGTGGCCCTGAAAGAAATGGCTGCGAATACGCTGGACCACAGCTCCAGCAGAGCGACCGCTGGGCACGCTGCAGTTCTCAATGTCCCAGAAGACACCCACCGGAGGGATGTTCTCAGAACCACCATTCTCTGGCGAACCTAGCAGACAGTTAGCAAACAATCATTCTAAAACAGCTTTAAAGCATCTTAACAGCTTGATCTTAATCGTTGTATTGTTGTTGCAGTCAATTTGAATGAAAGAACATGTCCTATCCACTTCACTCAAATTCCAAAGAGGTTGCTATTTCAAAACAGTCCAATCAAGACCAATCGGACATAAAATTCCAATGACGGTATATATGCAGGAATTCAGTATTGTATAATAAGAGTCCACTAACCATACTTCTGGCTGGTCTTGCCAAGGCTGGCCGATGGCATGAGCATCATGCCATCAGAGGAGGTGCCACAGCCATTACAAATGGGGATAGGGATAGGAGCAGTCTGGGGAATAGGAACATTGGGCCACACCTTGTCCGACTCTGACGCCAGACCATTCGTGGGCTGCAAATAGGTACAAATCAATACAACTGTCAGGGAAAACCCAAATAAAACAGACAACAGCAAGCAATACTATACTAAATTGTGCAATTTTATAAACAATAAAAAAAAAAAAAAAAAAAAAAAAAAAAAAAAATCAGTCTGAGGTCACCCGTGCATATAAAATAAAATTACCTAGAGGGATCTCCATGGCACACACATACAAAAGACCAGAGTGATTGAAGTGAACTCGACCAACCTTCAACAGGCAATCCTGGCAGTAGTGTGCTCCCTTCACACAAACCGTGCGTTCTACATTTAGGTGCAAAGGATTAGAGCAGAATTGTGCTGAGGTGGTTGTAGTGGTGATAGTGGTGGTGGTTGGGTGATCACCAAGTGTGCTTCTCTGGGATCTTCTGGCTGATGGGCAGCAGTCCACACCACAGGTGTAGAAGCCAGAAGGGGCAAGGCAAGAGCCATGCAAGGGAGCAGGTAAAGAGGAAACACAGGGGAGGGAGGAAGCCAGAGGTGCCGAGGGAGGAAACAGGCTGGGTTGCCTGTATGGAAGAGGTACAGCTGGGTAGGTGTGGAGAAGCCCTGAGCAGCAGGAGAGGTAGGGGTGTGATGAAACAGGCTGAGAGGTAGCAACAGAAGAGGGCAGCTGGGGTTTGCTACCAATAGTGGGCAAAGGACCAAGAACTTCACCTCCACTTCCACAGCTCATGTGATGTTTATACTGATGAACAGATGAGGCTACAGAGCAGGCTACAGAGCAAGGGCCAGACCTACTAATACTGCTGCTGCTGATGGGTGCTCCCAGAGAGCCTGGGGCCATATAGAGTGAGACAACACCAGCGATGCTGCTACTGCTACCAACAACACCTCCACTACCCAATAACCCGTAGCCATCTGTGCTGCAATAGTCACAGTGCGTGTAAATGCTTACTTTGGGGCTAGTCCCCTCTTGTTGCTGCTGTGGTGGTGGCTGTTGTTGTTGGTGGGAGTCGTGTGTAAGCTGAGGAGGAGGCAAGCAGGGAGGAGGCATAGGGAGAGTGGCCAGAGAGAAGGGCTGGGATGATTGGGAAGAGGAAGTATGGAGTGGAGGAGGAGGAGGAGGAGGGACATCTTTCAGTTCCAACACGGCCTTTCTGCTGTCCATGTAATTGTTCTGGAACATAAAAGCACCAGCAGATTAGTTCACATTAAGCAACAATGTTTTGTGGATTATTATTTATTATGATCACTTGCTAACTATATGCAAAAGGAATACATTTCATCTAAATAACCTGAATTAGTGTGCAATGGTATTAACAGCACCCTTAAAGCAGGATATAACTGCACGGTTACTGACCAGTATCCATCTAGAAATTGCAGGAACAGACAGACTTGTCTGGGGGTGTTAGCGCTTTTGTCTCTTTTCCTGCTTCCAACGTTAGCTACATGATTGCTGGATATACACTACTAAGCAGAGGCAGAATATAAAGTAATCTCATAGATTATCCCTTCACAGCGCTGTGCAATGCGAGAAAATCTCAGAGCTGAACCGGGGAGACACAGCACTTTTCAGACTCACCCCGGGTTAATTAAGTATACTGCTAACTAATAACCCCGCGTATCAAATCTCCTACTTCACCGTTAACTGTCAAGCCACTAAACCTGTATGTAAATTAACACCTCTGCTGAAATGTTAAATTTGTTGACGATCATACGACACGAGACTCTCTGCAACGTTCTCTGTCAGGTAAATCAGTAAGTTAGTATAGGGTATACAGGGGAGTTGCACATGAAGTGGTTTGGGGTCCTTCTGTAATTTTGGGGTACAATTTGGTTTTGATGAATTCTACAAGCAGCAATACCACAGGCCAAGCAATTGGCCCATTCAAAAAAGGCACATTTTCAACGGGCACTGCACTAGTTTAACAAATTTCACATGGCTTGTCATGGCTAATAGAAAAAAGTATTGTAATATCTCTACCAACACTTAAAAGCGGTCAGATTTAACATCATACTTGCGGCCTCATATGCCACCCACACCGTTTAACTATGTTATCATGCATGTGAAGAGTGCAGAAAGCACCATTTTTAAAGACTCCGTGTTCAGCTTACAAATCATTTGGTAGCTCCAATGTAAAGTACAGTCACTGAGGTTCAGAATTTACCCTTTTCACTGCATTCCTGTTACTTTTAGATAGACAGTGTTATCTGAAGCATAATGATAAGTACATTTTTCAATGCTTTGTCACTGGTTGAGTTACAAATGCTGCAAGAGAGTTGCAATTCATTTTAAGGTAACGTAGATGTTAAATGTGAGATAAATTCCCTATGATTGTGGCCCAGACTGCTGCTGTGATAATGGGCCCGAATTGTCCTTTTAATTAAGAGTAATGCAAATTGTTTCAACTTCCTTCACTCTCCCCTACATGCCTGTGTACCGATACCTGAACTGTACACATATGAATACCTACTTTATCGGTGTGATGTGCGGAGGTTGTCTCATTGGTGGGGAAGCAGTCTTTAAGTTTCCATAGCAGGGTTGAGGCCTCTGTTTTTGGGTGACTAAGCCATGGGAAGGGTCTAGAGCTGCATATGGCTCTCTCCTTTTCCAGTCCATCCATTATACAACCCGGAGAGGACTTTCACCATACTTCATCTCTCTTCTCTCTCATGCTTTCCTGTGAAGAGAAAATGAAAGTTTAAAGTGCACACTAAAACCTTAGTGTTAAAGTCCTTACCGACTTATTTATGATAGCACAGGTCTGTTCGTGCATTTGACGCCACACATCTTGTTAACGACAGTTTAAAATCAAGAAAGGGGACATGTCTGTATATAACGTTTAACTCTGTTACACACTTATGGACGGTTTATCTGAAACTAAATAACGCAACCGTTGCGTTTCCCCAAAGCGAATCGTGTAGCTAAACCAACCGACGTTAAATTAGCGAGCTTTACAAGCTAGCTCACGTCAACGCCGTTTCTTTGAGTGTATTGACTGTTGTTTACGGTGGAATCAGCTAGCTAGACTGCTAGCTACCGTTAAATGTTTGCCTGGAGCTAGCATTGGACTCAAGCTAACAACAGGAACAATTTGTTAGCTTGTTTAACAGACACATAACGTTAGCTGTTCCCGCCCACATGCTACCGTTCATTGTCTTAACAATGTCAATCAATATTATTTGGTAACTTCATGGCGAGAAATGTCCTAATAGTTTGTTACTTAGATACCTGAGAAAACCGTCTTTCACATCCTCCTCAAAGGACTGTTGTTCCTCCGACCTGTCTTCAAACACCCGCACCTTTTTGTAACCTACTTTGGCCATAAAGCACGCACAGCTGTCGCAAATGTTGTTGTTATATCTGGCGATCAATACATGTGATTGTGATAATACACCGGGACTGGCACTTACAATTGTACGTCTAAGATACTTTTTTTGTTTAATTTAGCCCTAGTTGTAAGTCTAAACAAACATTTTTTTTTTTTTTTATTTTAAAATTTTAATTTAAATCTTGAAATAATTATTTTTGGGTGCATACATTTGGTACATTAAATTGGCAGTTTATATTGGGCAACAAAATGTGGAAGTAATAGAAGATCATGCATTTTATCAATAATGTAGCTATGCCAATATGTTTATTTAGCCTATAGACATATATTCCTAGAATATGATAAAACTGATTATTGGACCTTTCCTAGTATTTCATGTAGGCCTATTAAGTGAAGATGGACACTTACATTTACTTAAGTGTGTACTTCTCAGTCACTTTACTGAACGAGATTTAATTAAATCTATTGCATGTCATCATGTCTTGCATTTCTTTTGAAAAATAAAAATTAATAAAACCTCATGGTTGTAAAAAGTAGCATCACTTTTAGCCCCCAAATAAACAGTCTTGGGATTGAATAATTGCCTTCCCTTTTTCTGAACTGGATTTTTTGCCATTCCTTATTAAGTGATTATAGTAGTATTAATTTAAGTGAAGAGTAAGGACATTTACTCAAGTACTGTACTTAAATACAGTTTTGAGTATTTCCAATTAATGTTAGCTTATCGAATTCACTGCATTTCAGAGGGGAAAAAAAGAGGGACATTTTTTTTCTCTACTACATTTATTTGACAGCTATTGTTACTATACTTTACATATTGAGATTTGTTTACACAGAACATATGCATAAACGTAAAAAATAAGATTTTTCTTGTAGATTAAACCACCCACCAATGTCATTTAAAATCCTGTAGTAGCCTACTCTGAAGGGAGCCATTCTGCATACTTAAAGGTACTCATTATGCAGATAATTTAATTACTAAATTCCTTATAGACAAAGTCACTCAAAATTAAAGGCTATCATATAATTGTCTATAATTTAAGCAATAGTGTCCCACCATGGATGAGAGCAATGTAGCCTGGCAGGTACACTTTACGGCACAGTTGCGCCCTCTAGCGGCTGGCAGGCAGTCGGACAGCCCCTGTTGCCTCTGATGTCTCTGGGGCACAGTAACGGGACAGCAGGTTCAACCGTCTGCCCTAGTTGTATATGGAGATGGGTTAACAATAGCTGCTCAGTGTTTGATATAATATTCACATTTCTACACTGCGGGTGTTTTTTTTTTAAAAATTGATTCTAACCCCAGACGCAGTTAGTTTTTGGCTAATTGAATAGAGACTTGACTCTTCGGTCAATTAGACTACACCGGCTTTTTGTTCCAGGCTGTCATGGCGATTGCTCACGTAGCCACCGAGTACGTTTTTTCCGACTTTTTGTTGAAGGACCCCACGGAGGCCAAATACAAAGGGGTGCGTCTGGAGCTGGCGGTGGATAAAATAGTCACGTTTCTAGCGGTGGGACTGCCTTTGTTTCTCATCTCCCTCGCTTTTGCTCAAGAGGTGTCAGTTGGTGAGTTGTTGCATTTGTGAGCATCCTGTCAGAAGAAGCCTTCATCATCTAAGGTTATATTGCTTTCAATTCGTCATGTAGAATAATGCAGACAGTCTATCCAGTCGATGGAGATATCCTGGTGGAGCTTATAGTCTCTCACTCTGCCACACTGCTGTAGCACGTTTGTTTGAATTAACCAGATTTACAGGCAGTGGTGGATGAAGCTATGTGATATATGTATGTAGGGGGTTATATTCAGTAAATGCCCAGAAAAAGAGAGGTGTGAATACTGGAGAAGGTGTGGTTAAGTCTCCACCCTTCTGCTTATCTCACGCATAGACAGTGAGGCAGGCATACACTGCTGCTGATGATGCTAATGATGATGATGATGATGATGAAAACCTGGCACATAGGGTTGGCAGTTTATAAGTTGGTGCCTTATGGACTTGAGTTACTGTAAAGAGCTCACACAAATCAACAGAAGGTGATCTGCTTCTGTCTTTAGTGTAAACACAAACATATCTACAGCTCCATCAGCAGTTTAACAAATCAAAGTAATCTTCTTAGGTTATAATGCTGTTATAAACTACAGCCAGCCAGCACCAGATACTCAGACCTGATGAGTCTATTACACTGCAAGCATTGAGAGCACTTTAATTGTACTACTATGACTGAAAGACACAATTATTACGGGCAGCTGTTGTTATTACATATAGTGCTGAGAAAATGAATGCATAATGTAGCAGAAACCCCACATTGATTTTATCTATTAAATCCATACGACCACAAAGGGTGAGATGCAGAGAGAGAATGGACTTTTCAACATTAGACAAAATAGATGTAGATGTAGGCTTTTTTTTTTTTTTACATTGTAAAAGTGGCTGGAAATATATGTTGCATATGTGATGTGTCGAATAATTGAGCATTTGGTGTTGGACATTTTCACTTTTTCCATGCAAAACTTGTAAAAGTTAGGGAGCAGTTGACAGAATTAGCTGTCCTACCATTATGTGAAAGCCCAGTGCTTCATGCTCCAACCAAACACGTTGGCTTACTTTATATAACTGGTACTTATAGTACTTAATATATTAATTATGACTGATACTATCATTAATATAACTGGTACTTGGCAGACATGTCATAGATGGAAAAAAGAAAAAGAGAATACTGTAGTGAGAATGTGTGGCTTAGCAGTTTAAAGCACCATTCTGTTATATTAATGACAGCCTCTATGCTGCCAAAATATTACTGTCTGTTGACTATCTGGGTCGTTTGTTACTTGTACATGCCTGATTGAACTTTCCACTCACCATATAGAGGATGGCATAATTATTGACACAAAGTATGCTGAGAACAACCCACCAACAAATTAGGCCATGAGTGCAGAGGAGGGAGGGCTGACAATTGTTGTAGTGTTTGTTTATTTGCTAAATCACCAAAATGCATGACTATGTCTTCACTTTCCTCACTCAGGTACCCAGATCAGCTGCTTTGCTCCCACAAACTTCTCTTGGAAACAGGCGGCATATGTGGACTCATTTTGTTGGGCAGCAGTACAGCAACAAGGTGACAGCTCGCCGCTATGGCTGCACAAGGTACAGACGTCTCCTCAACATGCACTGCCAGTGACAATCATCACTGTTGACAGTGTGATGGTGTGGGTATTGGAATGTTTTCTATATTCTTCATACTGTTAAGTCATTACCAGTATTATTTAATCAAGGTATGGCCAAGCATATGTCCATAAATATACTAAATGAAGGCATCCAAAGTTCTGGGAAATTGCTGTTTTTCTTTTAAATGATCAGGAACTGCTTGTTATGTTTTTCATTTTATTAGCACCTTGACCAATAATACAGGCTTAAAACTGACACATTTCTCATACAGTTTAAAAAAGATAAATGCATACTTTCCAATGGTAACATATTACTAATAATGTCTTCAAAAAGTCTTCTTTTTCTAATGCAGTTTCATTTTTCTTCTGTTGTCTCCCTTTCTATGATTCCCTCAGTTCTTCCCATACATCCTGCTCTTACTGGCCATCCTCATGTATATCCCGGCCCTGTTCTGGCGTTTCACTGCAGCTCCCCACCTCTCCTCTGACCTAAACTTCATCATGGAGGAGCTGGACCGCTTTTATAATCGTGCCATCAGACTGGCCAAGAATTTAGCATCCTTAGATAGCAAAGGTGCATCTGAGGACACCCAGAGGTAAACACCTTGTTATTACTCACTGCTATGGCAATATGTGTACTCTTTAGCAGAAGATGTGATAATAACATACATTTGTTTTAAACATTTTTGCTTTCATTTCCAAAGAGTGTTGCAATGTTGAAATTGTTGGTCCACAAGGGAAAGACCTATGGCAGACCACATGTGTAAAAAAGTAATATGGGCCATCCTTTGATCACTAACTGCTAGGAAAAATTGGCAGGGTATAGTTTAAACCAGCAATACTTGATTTTTTGGCCACTTAGGGGAAACTCATCAACCTGTAAATATAACAGTGACATATTATTACCATATGAAGTTGTTATAGCTAACGTGTTAGCAAACAGTTGGCTATTGACACATCCAGCAGATATGAAGCGACAGTGGCATTCATTTGGAGTTGTGTTTCTGGCCATTTGACAACTATTAATCTCCTTCTAACTCTGTTTTGGTCTCCACCAACTCCTAAAAGAATCTGGCTAGCAGCTAAAGTGATAATCCTCAGTGGCTTTGTCTCTTTTCACATTAACTTAGTCATTTCACCTATTGTTTATATAAAAATATTAATTAGTGCAGCTTTAAAGTAACTATGTATACATAGAAAACAAGACATATATAACAGTTTTTACTGGTAATGCCAAATCTTTCTACAAAATCAGAATAATTTGAAAGATGCTATAATAACATCATAATAATTTGGAATATTGTTAGATCACTAAGGCCAGAGAATGTCAGTCTTATAAAATTTCATGAAAAAGCATTTCTGTTGTGTTGGTAGACATAAATGATATCAGATGGAGTTTATAGTAAAAGGGCATTGAATAAGCATAAAGGAATGTTTTTGTAAGGGGTAAGGAAGAAACAAAAAGGCTGTTTTCTAGTTATATTTCCTTCAGAATATCCTGTTGGCGTAGGGAACTGTATTTCTTGAAAACTGTTTAGGTATATACCATGGCATTTAGCATTTATCTAAGGTCATTTTAGGGTAAATGTATTTTTTCTGCTGCAGTGCTTTGGATCTGACTGAGGGTTGCTTCAAATACCCTTTAGTGGAGCAGTATCTGAAGACCAAGCGCTTCTCTCACGGCCTTGTGGTCAAGTACCTATTATGTCGGGGCCTGATTCTGCTGATCCTCCTGCTGGCCTGCATCTACCTAGGCTACTACATCCGACTGGCCTCTCTCACTGACGAGTTTCCCTGTGACCTGCGTACAGGGGTGCTGAAGAACAACAGCATGGTGCCGTCTGCTGTGCAGTGTAAGCTCGTGGCAGTGGGTGTCTTCAGGCTGCTCAGCTACATCAACTTGGGGGTGTATGTGCTCCTTGCTCCACTGGTAGTGTACGCTGCTCTTGGACCAGCTCGCCAGAGCTCCAGTTTCCTCCG
This sequence comes from Sander lucioperca, assembly GCF_008315115.2. Taxonomy (NCBI): domain Eukaryota; kingdom Metazoa; phylum Chordata; class Actinopteri; order Perciformes; family Percidae; genus Sander; species Sander lucioperca. Next base: position 19,227,247 of record NC_050176.1, read on the forward strand.
GCCTTATGAGCTGCTGCCAGGGTTTGGTGCTTTGGGCGTGGTCACGCCCTTCTACAACGACCTGAGTATCTACCTGTTGTTCCTGCAGGAGAATCTGAGCGAACTCAAATCATTTAAGTGTCTGCAGGTAGGTCCCAGCACAGATACGGTAGGTCTAATACCGTTTCAGGCAGTTGAGAAGAAGTGCTTTCTGTAGGCTTTCTGTAGTGAATTGTGTTTTTTTGTACTTTATACATCTATTACACGCAGAAAAAAAAGTATATAACACACCAAAAGACGGTAAAACCCCCAAAAAGCATATATTGCATATATGTCACCTGTGTTTGCAGTTGCTTCTGCTTTGGAAAATAAGTCACTTGTCTTATTTACAGGTGCTTGAGTTGTTGCAAGAGGCTGGTGATGAGGGGTTTGACACCATGTGCCTGCTGCAAACTCTGGGTCAGGTGAAGACTGATGTGTTAGACAGTAAGAAGACGTGCTCACGCAAGAACAACAAAGAAACTAATAAAGCCGAGGAATGATTCCTCTGAGGTAAGAATGAATGTTTAGTCTTCCAACAGAGGCTGTGAAGTGAACTGACGATGTGGTGGATTTAGCCTTGAATGTGTTTTATCGTCCTTCAGATGTTTCTGAATAACTGGCCTGAAGCGGATAAGCCCTGCTGTGATGGAAAAGAAGAACTGTGAGAAAATCCTGTGCACTTACATATATCTGAATTTCTAGTAGTGTATTGACTGACAGCAGCGTTACCCAAATCAGAGAAGAGCTATTAACACAGTCTGTAGTTTGGCCAACAGACATTGTACCTCTCAGATGTCTTATTTTTAGTAAATGTGAATACTCCAAGGACAAGTGTCTCAGGTCTGGGGCAATCTGCTGCTGATCCTGACCTTGTTTTTTTCTGAAATGAAATTCCTATGTATCTTTTTCTATGCTACTTTTCTCAGGATTTTAAATGCCTTCCAATCATAATATTTAATATAAGCCATGTTCCTTGGACTGAAATCTATACATTCATTTTCCAGTTGCAAGAGCCCACTTCCTGCCCTTTATGTTAGAATGAGAGATGTTTCTGAACACAGGGTTTAGATGTATTTATAGTTGAGGCGAGGTAATAAGAAGATGTAGTGATTAATGAAAGTTAAACATCAATTGTTAGGTATTATAAGAACCACTGGAGCAGCATTGTCTGACTGTAAATCACGTGACTATTTTAGCCTAAATGTGCTGTTAACAACAGGTGGTGTACTGTATGTGCATGTTGTAAGTAAACAAAAAAAAGCTGAAAGATGAATAAATATGTGTTAGGGGAATAAAATGTCAATATCAATTGTTGTCAGAGGTAAAGCCTTTCAGGCTTCCTCTTATATAATTAAATAATGTTTTCAATTATATAATTATGTACCAAGTGCAAGTGAAATAAATTCCATTTCACTGCCCCATGTCAAATATACTGATTTCCTGAATACTTGATCAGAAAACTAAAAACATTTGTACATTACAATATAATGCAAATAACTGCCCTGCAATAAATATGATACATAAAAAGTAATTGTTTGTGTATTGATCTTAGTCTATGGTGCATTGAGGCTTTACTTAGAAACGACATACAAAATGAGTCTAAAAGTGAGTGAAAAACTTCCACAATCTTGCATGAAAACATCAGATGACTTACATTCATTGCTTCTTTGTTGTTATTGCACCATTGTAAGTCAACAGGGGGAGGTAGGGGGACCACTTTGCCAGCTCAGTATCTGAGGCTCCGCCTTCCACCGCTACAAGTTCGTTGAATAAATATGATTGGATAATATGTCCACAACGTCATATATATTGTCCAATGGCTTTCGAGAACCGAAGCTTGGTTTATATTTGGTTGGTGAGTTGAGCACCGTCTTAACGTAATGAGAGATTAACGTTAGTTTGTGCAATCACATTACTGTCTGTTACTTAACTTAGTCTTACCTCGAAATACATTCCCTTAGCTATAGCATGTTTTAATCGTTCCCTTATATGCGGGTGAGTCTGCCTGGTTTCTGTTTTTCACTGTGTTGGGATAAGACATTCTGGCTAGCTATTAGTCGCTTAGCTAGCCATATTAGCTTAGCCATCGTATATGCACTTTCCAACACCGTTGTTTGCTTTAAAAAGTAGCTAACACGTTCACTTCCCATCTTTACTTTTTCGTACTTAATAGAAGTTAATGTAAAAACATATTCTGGTAGTTTTTACTTGTCCCAGCCCAAGATGCGTAGCGCTGTAGACTAAAGCTAGCGAACATTGTTAGCATAAGCTAACCTTTAACAGTTGTGTTGTTTGAATGGTAAGGATGTCTGTGCTCTAATGGCAGATACAGACAGTATTAGAAGCTGTACTATGTTTTACTTTACAGTTAGGTCCCCCATGCCCCATTATCCTGATACGAAGAAGCAGACATGGTAGAGCCAGCAACACATAAGTTTGCATCCCTACAAGAGGAGCTGGGCTTCTGGAAGGAGCAGGCAGAGGCACATCAGCGAAGGTAACATTAATAGACAGTAACATTAGGAAAACACTACTCCTTAGAGATTATTTAATAGCTAGCTTATATAATGATCATGCGTTATATCTATACACGTTATACAACATGGCAAGTGAGTTATGTTTAATAGTAAACTAGTGTTTTGTCATCAGGGCTGATGAGGCTCAGGAGGAGCTGCAGGAGTTCCAGCAGATGAGCCGAGACTATGAAGCAGAACTGGAAACCGAGCTGAAGCAATGTGAGGGTCGAAACAAAGAGCTGCTTATAGACAACAATCGACTCCGTATGGAACTGGAAAGCATAAAGGTAGAGCACCTTTATTATAAATAGGCCATGGCCCCTACAGAGCTGCACGAGCTCTGGTGCTCCAGTTAGTGACAGTGATAAAGAGAAAAACAGAGACGCACCCACAGACAGCCTGTGGAGATAGGTCTGGCAATATCGTTGCCACCGAGTTGCTGCCTAGCTGCAGCTGACTGCTATTTTTGTCCAGTGTTCCATGGGGAAGAGAACATTAATGAGGGATTTGAATTCAGGATTGTTCTAAAAACCCCGGATGAAAATACACATCTCACAACTCTTATTAAATATATGCTGGCAGCTGCATTGATTAGTCTGTCTTGACACTGCAAAGCGGGCATAACCATTGTCTGTTATTTGATGTCTGTGTGCTGTTTGCAGGAGAAATTTGAGGCTCAGCATTCTGATGCTTTTAGGCACATCTCAACCCTGGAGGATGATCTGGCACAAACCACGGCAGTGAGAGATCACCTGCAGAAATACATCAGAGAGCTAGAGCAGTCCAATGACGACCTGGAGAGGACCAAAAGGTCAGTGTCTAAGTATAAGAGGGCAAATGTCATCTCACCAATGGGCATGTTCATCAAGTGACAAAGTAATTGCCTAACTCTGTCTTTATTACACATACATGCACAACGTTAATCTGTGGAACACAAAGCCAATATGCACAATAAGTCCAGTGTTAACTTTGATTGCTTGTCCCAGGGCTACCATCATGTCTCTGGAGGACTTTGAGCAGCGGATGAACCATGTCATTGAGAGGAATGCCTTTCTTGAAAGCGAGTTGGACGAGAAAGAGAACCTGCTTGAGTCTGTTCAGAGGCTGAAGGATGAAGCCAGAGGTACACACTCACACTCTCACACACTCACACTCTCACTGCAGCTTCTCAAGTTTACAAGAACCACATATTTCTCTACAAACTAAGACTTATGCCTAACTCAGTGAATGTTGATAGATGGATTAAATCTACAAATCCTGTGTATTTATGTCCTGTCTATTCTTCCGGTTTATACTGTATCTGATGTAATGTGTAGTTGTATTCTAATATGCATTTGTACTCACAAACCTCATTTAAGGGCTGCACATTTTTGTTTTCTTTTTTTTCATGTTTGCACTTGTATAATAAATAGTTTTTTCCACTCCTTCCAGACTGCCACTGTTTTCCATTTATTTTACAGTGGAATGAAAATGAACTTGCATACACTTGAAACTTGCTAAAGGGTGGTAATCCATCACAGTTCACATTACATGCTGATTAGAAATATGGACCAGTGCAGAATTTGCATGTCGGCATTCAGCTGACCATTGGCGGTACTGAAGTGAATCTTTAGCAGTACACTTGATCTCTGTCTATGCTAATCTGTGGTGTTGCCTTGGTGTTACAGGAGATAACACAGGTGGTGGAAATGCACTTTTGAGTTTCCATTAAGTATGCACTTGCTGTCATGACTTCATGGATTACCTATTTTAGGTAGTTTCAAGTTTCTGCAATTTCATTTTTGTACTTAAGCTGACCCGCAGTATGGCTGCTTGTCCTGTTTTGTGTCAGACCTTCGTCAGGAGCTGGCTGTACGTCAGAAGGAAAGACGGCCGTCCATCAGCCTCGGCAAAGACACAGATCGAGCAGATCTGCCATGCCCCTCAGCTGGTAACCCACCCATCCCCGTCACACCCTCCAAACCTATCAGCTCATTTGCAACGCCCCCTGCTTCCAGTATCCGACGGGGTAAATAGAAAAAACTTTTCTCACAGTATTAAGTACAGTGCAAGTGAATATACCAACTTCGTGTTAGCATATTATGTGTTCGCCTGCTCATATGTGGTCTGTTTTAGGTGACGGCCTAACTGGGACTCCGCTTACAACATCTGCTAGAATATCGGCACTCAACATTGTAGGGGAGCTGCTGAGAAAAGTTGGAGTAAGAGATTTACACAATAAAACCACTACAGTACCCAGTGAATACAAGCTGCACAGAACTGTGTTATCACTGAACAGAATCACTACAAGTAAGACCTGACTGACTATTTTTTTCTCTTCTTCATATTCCTGCCAGAATCTGGAGTCAAAGTTGGCGTCGTGTCGAGACTTTGTGTACGACACGTCTGTCAGCAGACCAGCACTTGCGCCGGGCCCTGGTAGTCCTTCTGGTTTAGAAAGAGGCCCTGAGGTCCAAGCTAGCAGCATGAGCCCCCCTCCTCAGTACGACAGGTGAGGAAAACAACAGCTGCACAGTTTAAAGTGCAACGACTGGAAATAATTGTTCTTGTGGTTCTTTCAGTTATTACATGGAAGTCCGTTTTTTTTTTTCCCGGTTAAGGAGTATCTACTTAAACATGTGCTGCACTGTTGTTGATTTCATGATGTAAACTACAAAATCAGCTTTGTCTCGAATTATTATAATTTTGTCTGTAAAGACAACAAATATTGGGAATAAGAAGTGTTTCCTTAGTTTTATCTGAGGTTTGCTCATGAGTGTATGTGCTTGCAGTTTAGTGAAGCGGTTAGAGTTTGGACCAGCTCCTCCAAGAGGCGTCTCCCAGGGTGCCCAGTCTCCGCAGGCAGGGGTCAAGATTCTGCTATGAGAGAGAGAGAGAGAAGGGGAAGCCTCCTTCCTCCTTCAATAACCTGACACCAACCCCCTTGTCCCCCTCTCCATCCTTCATAAACTACAGCACTGGGACTTTGAACTGAGCTGTTTTCCCTTGTCGCCACGTGCCCTGCTGAACTATTTTGAACAAGAAAGCCACTCTCCTTGCTCCATTCCCTTACATAATCAGTGCATGGGCTTCTGCTGCCTCAGGCTAGTATCACACCATATCTATGATAAGGAAGCAGCGCCACAGCTTGTGTAAAATCAAGGAACGGAGAACCTACTGCTCACACTATATCTTCTGCTGTATCTTTGACACTGTGGTGGGTAGCATCTAAAAAAAAGATCCCTCTGTGTCTACTGATTTGCTCTCCGTGGTGAATCAAAAGGGGCTGTCGAAACATTACTGCTCCCAGAAAACATGTTTAGGGTGGTTGTTGCACTTGTCAATTGATCATGAATGAGGGATCCGAATGAGAGCCAGTGGTATTAATAACATCCGCTGGATATGATCCCCGATAAAGGAACCAAGAACCTGGAGTGTTATTTATAAAAAGGTTGGATCGTACAAATATTGTTTATGACCATGTCCAAACCAAAGCTTTGATAAATGAAAAACTAATCAAAGAGAAAAGTAATGGGTTAGGTTTTTTTTTTTTTTTTTTCTCTCTCCTTGAATCTGATTTTAAAAAAAAAAAAAAAAAACATGGTAAAATTTAGTTAACAAAAACAAGCCTGTTTTTGTTTTTCATTCTTTAAACTACGGGCTCGAATAATGTAGCACTGAACAACACTGGCATTAATAAACGTCTGTTGCGGAGGGAGCTAGATGTTGACGGGTAAAAAGATGGTTTAATATGATTTTCCCAAGCAGAGCCCTGAATATTTGTTGTCTAGTAGAGACTCAATATTTTCCACCGCTACAAAACCCGTTACGGTCGCTGCCAGGAACTGGTATCAGCATTTTAGCCTTCGCTGCCTTCATCACTGTTATTACCTCTTCAGTTTGTAGGCCTTTGCTTTGCTGTGATCGTTCAAATAAAGGAAGTGGGTTGTCTACTCCTTGTGCTTCCAGGTGTCTAGGAATTGGATGATGTCACTTCCCTTCAGGCTAGTTTAATGTCACATGGTATTCAGTTTGACCCAGAATTCTTTCTATCACGTCCTTCCTGCCATTGCACAAACTTTTTTTGCTGACTCTGATTTGTTTTCTTTATTGCAAGGTCTATGAATGTGAAGTATAGGAATAGTTTTTCTGCCTCAGAGATGAGATGTTCAATTGTCATGCTGCAGATTTATGATCTAGCGGTACCAATAATTTTTATACTGATTTAAAGAGTGACTGTAGGAGATGGATCGGCACATGTTCACTACTGAATGTATAGATATAATTCCCTAATAGGTGTGAGACCTTGTGTCTGCCATCAAGAGTTATATGGTGGGCGATTGAGGAAAAATACCAAGCAATAATAGATTTTAACAGGTCAAAGATAAGCACAGTTCATAGTATATTTGTGTAGGTAGATAGAGCCTATATTGAATACCCTTTACCTGCCTTTTAGTAAGAGATATTGTAAATGAGGGAAAAAAAAGTAATTTAATGTAACATTTTTGCTTTTCCCTGAAATGTTTCTGGTTAATCTGGAGCTGTCACTACTGCCATCCAGCAGCTCATCAAGCAAATCTGACAGTACATACATATCTAAATATCATGGTCATCACTGTGTTTTGCAATGTAGCCTATGTGTAGAGTTAACTTGTGGTTAATACATATGAGAACAGGATTCCCTGCTCCCGTTTGCTGTTTAACTAACATGAGCTAACTGTAATTGTAATCCATGACCACTGTGTACTGGGTGTTTGTTTGTATACAGCACCCCTGCAACTGCTTCTGTATTTGGACTTTTAAACTGTACGTGCCTGAGGTACTATACCTAACTTTTATCCTGTTGGTTTGCAGTTGTTTTTCTATTGAACTGAACAGATGAGAAAAATGTTCTGATGATCTTTGAAGTTACTGACCAAGACTGAAACATTAAAAGGAGAAAATCAATGTTTTTTTCTTCTTCTTTATTTCTTGTGCAGGTGGTTCAACAGTTAATAGATATGATTGGTGTCCTGTAAACATCAGTTGATTACATATAACATGATCAAATGAGAATGAGTTGGTTTAGGGTGATCGGGGCTTATTGAACATGTACAGTAAATCAGGACTGAAGGGGGGGAAAAAAAGTTAAGATGCCAAATACTGAAATCTGGCTCATGATTTTATAGTTAAGGCAACCCTAAACCTTGTCCGACCTAAAACCTAAAAAGTAATCTAAACCTAAATTGGGCACAAGAAAGGTGCAAATAATATAAAACGGTGACTTTAGAAAATGTTTAACAGCTAAATATTTGTTCTCTGGGGTACAAACAGCAGCACTGACTGGATGCAGACAAAGTATAGAAATATCTTTCCACATATCCAATCCACTTCAGTGCTGCTCTGAAACACTTAACAGCAGTCACAGGCAACAGGACGACAGTCGCTGGTAATAGTTACAGATCCATAGATTTACATGACGTCTCTGCATTAAGTTGTGGTGACTTATTGTGGAGACCCGAGGCTTTGCTGGCAGCTTAGCGTGGTAATTAGAGGCACCTATGTTTGTGTAGAAAACCTTGCAAAGGAAGGAATCAGTCATTCAGTGCACTACAAAACAGTGTAACTTAAAAAATAAAAGGAACAGCAAATCACACATCAGCAGAGCCACCAAAACAACTCCTCTAGTTAATGTCAAGTCCTTCTGATTATTGTGTCAAGAAAAGGTGCTCTGAAACAAGACAATAGATCAGTACACTATTTGAAGTTGGAGAAAATATATATGTTGAAGTGATATGGAAGAACTTGATAGCATAACAGGCTTGGAAGTTATTCTCTGTTAAAGTGGCAGACTGTGCCCTGGTAGGTAATTCTGATTGACGTCCTCACTCTGCAGACTTGGTTCCGTTGAAGTCGCTTTGGGAGTCGGCCTCCTCCTCTGAGGCATCCTCGACCACCCTTCGGCCTCCGCCCATACGCCGAGTTGTGCTGCCAAAAGAGGGCTCATTTCCACGCCTAAAATGCCACAGAGGTAGACACGAGACAGAGATACAAACACAAAAACATACCCCCAGAGTGAGAGAAGTGTTTATGTGACAGTTTCCAAGCTGGTTAAGGTTTGTTTGAAACCAGTCGGGGTGCTGATGAAACACAGAAATGTAGGTTGTGCTTTGGTTACAGGGTAAGCACGCTGGTTATTTTTTTTTGTAACTCATTTGACTCCTGGCTCAGGAAAATGAGTTTGGTTTATGGCAATTAAACCAAGCACTGAGAAAAACATGGCCCCCAGTTAAGAATTGTTGTCATGGAAAGCTCCCCTTCTAGCCTAATATTTTAGTTTTTCTAAGGAAATTATGGTAGCTGATGAACCATATTTCTCTCAGTTAGGCTCAATGAAAGAAATGATAGCATTAAGAGTGTGCATGGGGGAATGAAAAGTTATGGTAAGTTAATAAGAAATGGTGACGATGGCGTAACTATTAGGTGCAGAGGTACCTGCTGTGTTACTCCTTGGGTTCAGGGTTGCCTCTGGAATAGAGATGAACACCATTGCTTTGCTTTTGCTCAGTAAGGCCACTAAACTAAACTCTAAATTCTACTAAAATTTGAATGCCTTAAATGTGTTTAGAACGATTTAAAGACAACAGTAGTGACAATGTGCTCTTTAGCACTTAAATGTAGCTGACCTGAAAACAGATAACTATTTGAGTCATACACAGACATATAAACAAACAGAAAAAAACTCTGCCAATTAAAGAAGAAAGAATGACAGACTCTGTCACTTTGTCCTACCTGAGTTTGCTCTTGAGAGTGTTGATCTCGCGGCTCATGGCGTCGCTGGCCTCGGTGGCTTCATCCAGCTCCCGCTGCAGCTTCCTGCGGGCAGCTGTAGCGCGCTGAGACTCCTCCTCCGACTCCTCTAGCTGCCGCTTCAGCTGCTTCATGCGGGTATTTGACTTTTCCGCCTGGTGAGCCAACAGAGGGAACATACAAACTTGGTACTCTTTTGATAGGCCATCCCAACTAACCATCCCTGTGCACTGGACTCCAAATATCCATCCACTCACAAATATGGACACACAAAACTGTACAGACTTGTGTTTAAGCATGTTAAGTGATCGTACCTGGTCTTTGTACTGCTCTGCCTGTTTCCTTTCGTCTTCCACCTGAATCACCAGGTCCTTGAGCTTCTTGTCCTTCTGGCGTATACTCTTCGCAGATGCCTGCTTCTCCCTGAGAGAGGACAAAGGAGTTCAGAGAGGAACACGAGTATAACTGAAATAAATGTAGATAAACTGCCTCAGGTGAAAAATATAAACGATAACTGTTATAATGGAACTGGAAAGCATTGTTTGTTCAAAGTGAACCATGAATATTCAAGTGTGTTTAGGACACAATAATCATCTCAGTTTAATGGATATGTCCTTTGGCCATGGTGTTATGTCATGAGTGTAATGAAAACCAATTAATAAAACAATTTCATCAGACATAATCTTGGCTCCCTCTCTGTCCCTGACCTGTTCTCCTGCTCCAGCTGCTCCTCCAGCATTGCCACTTTAGCCTCCAAGGCCGAGATGGAGGACTTGAACTTGGACTTGACCTGGTTTTCCATCTCCTGGAGCTTGGCCTTCAGTTCCTTATTCTGGCGCTCCATCTGCTGCCGAGCGCTTTCGTTCTTCTGGGAGGTGGTGCGCTCCGTCTGCAGCTCGCTGTTCAGCTGATCCGTCTGTGGAGGGAATGCATGCAAAGAGAAGGATGAGACTTCTGCATCTTTTTGAGCCCTTTAATGACTCAAGTAGCTGCTGCTGTCTGGCCACCTGCTGTGTGCTCTTCCTCAGCCTGTCGTTGAGGATCTCCATATTGCTCTGCTCTTCCTCCAGCTCCTCCTCTAGCTGGGAGATCTTAGCCTCCAGACGACGTTTCTCATCTGCCAAGGCTGACCTGCACACAAGGAGCGCAGCAGAAAACATATGTAACCATCACTTGTCTTCTGTGTTCATTCCACAGACAAAGCAACAGAGTGAAATCTCCACCCACTTTCCAGAGGAGTTGCTGGCCAGCTCGTCAGACAGCTCGTCTCTTTCGGCCTCCGCCTGCTTCCGTGCCCTTTCAGCTGCAGCCAGATCCTAGGAACATATTACAGATGACTTCTATATTTCAAGCCTCTGCCCTCAAACAATTTGCTGCCTTGTTTGGAATCTAATGTGTTACCTCCTGTAGCTGCATGAGCTCAGCCTCCAGACCCTTGGCCTTCTTCTCACTCTCCTTTGCGGTAGTCAGCACCTCCTCTCTGGCAGCGCGGGCGTCATCCAACTCCCTCTGGTAGTCCTTCATCTGGGCCTGGTGGGAGGAAGAGAAACAGCAATAAGATGAGAGCAATAAGATGAGCATCATAATGTGATTTATTTACCAGGTATTATTACAGTACAGTACTAGCCAGAGCGTTAATGCAATGCTCTATGTAAACATCACAATTTTTTTTTATTACATATATTATTTGAATTACTGTCTTTTTTAATGTTTTTTTGTGAGGTTATAATGTATTTTCATAATATTGTCCTGTGTGTTATTTGTATTATTTACCTGTATTAAATTAAATTTTAAAAAAATTCTCCAAATATTTCTCCTGTTGCATATTCTTTGGTTGTATTATTCCCATGTAAAAATGTAATTCTTATTCCAGCTTTAACCAGTTTGATGTACAGTAGTTACTACATATTTCCGACCAGAGCATTTAAACACAAAATAATCACATATTCACAAAAAGAGGAAAATGATAAATCTGTGCATCTAAAATCAGATTCAATAAAATCCTTAATCAAATTGCACAGTGTTAGACAACCTGCTGCTGCATTTCATCCATCCTTTCACTCTCACCTGGAGCTTGCGGAGCTGTTTGATGGCCTCATCCCGTCCCTTACTGGTCGTCTCGATCTGTCCCTCCATATCTTTCATGTCTGTCTCCAACTTCTTCTTGGCTGCTGCCGCCAGGGCCCTCTGCTTACGTTCATCCTCCAACTCTGTCTCCAACTCGCGGACCTGCAGTCAGAATGCATCGTTGCTTAGACTACTGATGCAGCCGCTGTGACATTCCTTGATGGTGGATCAGATCACATACTTTCATTTGGAGGACAAGATATTTTTCTCTACCTGCTTGACAAGCTGTCTCTTCTTTTCCTCTCCCATCTCATCTCGTCCCTGGATGTCCCTCTCGAACTGGGCCTTCAGGGCCTGCATGTTGACCTCCAGACGCAGCTTGGCATCCTCAGCTGCCTGCAGCTCGTCCTCCAGCTCCTCCAGCTGGGTCTTCATCTCTTCCACCTGGGCCTCCAGACCGCGTTTGGACTTCTCCAGCTCGTGGACCTGCCATCAATACATAGCTAAATTAACTACTATATTAAGGTGTAAATAGCATCAAGAAATGAGACCAGTCAAACCACGGGGCTGTCAGCCTAAAGATTTCACATTCAGTGATTGAGTGATGAGCACTAACGTTTTTCCCCACATCATCCTTGGAACTGATCAGGTCCTCCATCTCCATCCTCAGGGCCTTGTTGGCTCTCTCCAGCTCCTCTCTTGAACCCTGGGCCTCTTCCAGAGCTCTGGCCAGGGACAGAGCCTTGGTCTCCTTCTCTCTGGCCTCAGCTTCAGCTCGGTCTCTCTCATCAGCATATTTACTGGAGATACTCTTCTCCTCAGCCAGCATCTAGAGACCAGAGAAGACGGAAACCATCGATAATGTTCTACAGTGTAATGCTAAAGTAATGTAATTAATAGTGCCGCAGATTACTTTTTTAGGTAACAGTAGTCATAGTCATGTGAGTAGTATTGTTCCAGCAGTTATCTTAGTGTTACTGGTTTTATGATTTAACTGACCTGGTCAAACTTCTTCTGCTTCTTCTCCAGGTTGGACACATTCTGTCTCTGGTTGTCCAGGTCCATCAGCGTGTCCTCCAGTTCCTGCTGCAGACGGTTTTTGGTCTTCTCCAACTTGTCAAACGCAGAGGCCTTCTCCTCAAACTGGGTGTTCGCTGCCTCCAAGTCTCTCTGCAGACGCTTCTTACCTTCTTCCAGCAGCTCGATGTTTCCAGTCATTTCGTCTAGCTTCTTCTTTGAATCTGACAACTGTGGAGGGAAGAAGGCTGTGTTAAGGCACAAATTAAGACAATACAGTCTACCTCTTGTTTTGAGGGTTTGTTCATCCTCCAGTGTCCACACTAACCTCTTAAGACCTCCCACTTGCATCTCGCGTACAGTAAAACAACAGTGAAATCTCTAATTAATGTCTAACTTATTTTCTTTGCATGGTATTTTCTTTAGGATTTCACCTCCGAATTATAGATGAACCTGTGAATTAGCGACCCCTTGTTTGAACTCTGACCTGGATGTTGAGGGTGGACACGTGTCTCTCTATATTCCTCTTGGCCTCCATCTCCTCTTCAAGCTGCTCCTGCAAACTATTCTTGTCGTCTTCCGCTTGCCGCAGCTTTGTGGAGAACTGCAGTTTCTGACGTGTCTCCTCAGCCAGCAGTTCCTGTAGCAGCACACCAAGTCAAATATCAATGCTTTAATTGTGACCTATTGTCAGTAAGCATTATGTAGTGTATTTAATTGTCACAGTAAAGGCAACATGTAGATGTTGTTTCAGCTCAAACACTTCTGCTAAAAGTCCTGTTACCTGTGAGTCTTGCAGTTGGGAGGTAAGGCTGCAAACATCTTTGCTCAGTTTGATGTTCTTACCCTCTGCTTCATTCAGTAGGTTTGTCACACTCTCCAGTTCAACCTGTATGAAGACAAAGATGAGGTTTCTGGGACTTTACTTTTCAGCATATCAGTGTGGTAGCTTTTAAAAATGCACACTTTTTTATGTACAGTACTGATATAACTAGTGAAAGTCATTTACAGTGATCTTAGAGCAGCGCTCTCCCAGCTCGGCCTTCTGCTTCTCGCTGTCGGTGAAGCGTGACTGCAGATCTGTCACCTGACCTTCCAACTTCTTCCTCTTGTTCTCCCCATCTTGTTTGGCCTGGGTGAGCGAGCGCACCTCCATGGTTAGTTCCGATGTCTCTTTCTCCAGAGCTTGTTTAGCCTTGTCCAGGTTTGATTTCACCTGAGCAGAAGGGAGAAAATACAAGATCAATAACCTGTGTATTGTGTGTATATATATATATATATATATCAACATATATAAACAAGCTAAATGACACCTGACAAATGATGCAGGCCTACCCGTTTGGACTGCTCCAGCTGCTCTGTGAGCTCCTCCACAACCTGGGTGTTTTTCTGTCTCATCTCCTGTATCTGGGCCTCATGGGTCCGGTTCTCGTCATCGATGGCTTTCTTCAGCAGGTTCACCTCCTGCTCACGTTTGGCCCTGGATGGATGGATCATGCAGATGTTTGTTTATTTTACTAATATGAGCTATCACTTATGTCTTACACCTCTATTGTACCAAGCATTCTAAGAACAAGGCAATATTTAGATTCTTGCAGTGTTGGTCATCTATGTATTGTGCCTTACCCACACATTCTTAATGTGTAATAACTTTATATTGTTATATTTGTATATGTCAGTGTTGGTATGGCCAACCTTAGTTCCTGCTGTGTGGCAGTGGTGTCCAAGGTGTCCTCTAGCTCAGACTTGAGGGCCTCCAGCTCCTCCCCGAGGTCCCGTTTGATCTTCTCTGCTTTGTTTCTAGCCGCCCGCTCAGAGTCCAGGTCCTCTTGCAGGTCGGAGATGTGTCCCTCCAGCTCTCTGATCTTCTTCAGAGCGTTGTTCTTCTGAGCTGTCTCATCTTCTAACCTGAGAGGAAGAAGAGTGCATCGAGGGGGATATATGTAAGCATGATCGAAATGAAGCCTCTATGAAGTTAAAAGTTGATGTGGTATTAACGAGGGGCTACTCTGCCTCAGTCAGATGTATTGAGTTAATGGGCTTTGAAGATTTAGGTATATTGAAGATACGATCTGTAAATGGGTACTTCTCAGGACTTTACCTGGCCAAGGCGTTCTGTAACTCCTCCTCCTTTTTTGCGAGCTGGGCTTTGAGGTCAGCGATCTGGGCAAGCAGGTCGGCTATCTGCTCTTGCATGTCATTTGACTCTGCTTCCAACTTACGCTTAGCCTTATCCAGCTCCTGTCGACTCTTCTCTTCCTTTTTCAAGCGTACTATAAGTACAGCAGAGAGATAACAATAAGCAAAAATGTTTTTGTTGGCTCCGGTTGTGACATAATGGTTTTGAGGGTATTAATGCATGCCAATCCATAACAGATGATTACCCTCTAGTTCAGAGATCATGGACTCATGTTTATTTTTGAGCTTGGTGAGATTCTTTGACTTCTCCTCTTCCTCTGCCAGGTTGGAACTAAAGTCAGCAATCCTCTCCTCCATCAGCTTCCTCTCCTACGAAACACAGAGTAGGTTATCTATTTGCAGAAATCCACTTTCTCCTTTTGATGCGGTAACTCTATTAATGTGACTGACCGATACGAGGGTCTCTGATGAATGCTGTTTGTCCATACATACCTTCAGCAGCTTGTTGTTCTGGTCCTCCATCACTAAGATGTCGTCTTCCAGCTTTTTTACCTTCCCCTCACAGGTAACCTTCTCCAGCTGCAGCTTTTGACGGGCATCTTCCTCCTCCTCCAAATGTTCTTCCAATTCCTACAAAAAGTAATAGTAATACTCCAGCTTCAGTTTCTGCTGCTATTTCCTCACATTATCACATACATAGCTGAGCATGAAGCTCCTCATCTATACAACAGCTACAGAAAACAACTTATGAACAAGAAACAGATGTGTATACCTGCATCTGCTGTTGCATCTTCTTCTTATCCACTAACAGCGCCTGAGCACGTTCTTCCTCTTCATCCAGTCTCGCCTCCATCTCATGGAGGATCTCCTCCAACTCCTGCTTCTTCGCCGCCAGACGAACCCTCATCTCCTCAGCCTCGGCATACAGCTCTGTCTCAGCTTGAAGCTGCTCCTGCAGGGCGTTCCTCTCCTCCAAAACCTGAGGCAGACAGACCAGATAAAATGGGGTTTATTGTCAGTAGATTCCAAGCAGACCTTTACCGGGAGCTTATTCTAATTGGCTTGGTTTCACTCATGTATAAATGTAAACACTGAAAAAGTACATACAATTTGTATTTGACATATGGCTGTGACATATCCAGTGACAGCAAAAGAAAGTTTAGAGATGTGTTTGTGTCATTGGTGCAGATTTCATCCTTTACCGATGTATGCTTCAATGAGATTTCCTTCAGCTCAGATTCAAACTTTAAAGCAACTTCTTTGGCTCTCGTCAGCTCTTCCTCCTTCACACTCATCTCCTCCTCCTGTCGAGTCACTTGCAGCAGAGGCTTGACCTGTGGTTCAGAAAGATGGGCATCGTCACATTTAAAAAAGGGGAATGTAAGGCTAAGTTTGTAATTTACAAAAGTGCATGAAGAATTCATTCTACCACTTTATTAAAATTAAAATAGTTGTACTGTGATTGTGTTGCATTACAATGCAGAATGATGAACTGACCTTTGTGAAGAGTCTCCACCACTGCCAGTTCCTTAGTTTGAGGTAGGCAGCACAGTTCCTCTGGATCACTTTCATGGCTGTGAGTTGCTGTTGCCTCTTGGCAAATGCCCTTTAAAAATACATCAGTGAAACCAATATATCATGTATATTATAAAGCAACATGTTTCTAATTTACAGCGAAATACTACAAAAACGTTATGAAAGCCTCTTTCTACTGTTAATTAAAAAGTGCCTAAATACTGTCGAAAAGATAAAATATTATAAGATATACCTAACTTGTGAACAGCGTAACACAGACAGAACAATTTATTAGAGGGTGAAGTATGTGAGGGGAGGCTTGTGTATTCATACTTTCTGGCCAGGAAGCCTCTAGCCTGGGACTGGAAAGCGATGATGACCACAGTGATCTTCAGATCCCTCTCCTCCTCCAGCTGGGCCAGCACTCCTGTGCGGAAGAAGATCTTACTCTGTCCAATCCTGTACAGGTTGGGGTCCAAGTCCAGATGCTTGATCTACACAGACAGGAGATCAGTAAGAAAAAGGAGGCTCACACAAGGTATGAAACTTTCTGAATGAATGTAAATTTCAATAGATGGGAATTTTGATCTTATGTTTTTACCATGAGGCAGCAGGCTTGTTTGCCATCCATGAAACCTTTGGGGATAGCGTTAGCAGCCAGGATCTCATAACTATGAGACAGGAAAGAGACGATGAAAGAGAAATTCTATGTATGGCGAGAAAGGTTTACAGAAATATAATAAAGTCTTGTAACACTTGATAAGTCTGTGAGTCTCCTCGGATCCAACTAACCGCTGGCGGAACTCCTGGAAGACGATTCTGTTGGGAAATCCTTGTCGGCAGATTCTGATCCCCTCCAACACACCGTTACACCTCAGCTGCTCCAGGACCAGGTGAGCGTCCAGCTTCCCAGCCTGAGGAGAATAGGATTTTAATCTTATTACATTGGGTTTTATAAATGAAATACACATATACCACTCAATACTAAATGGTTACTGCATTATGTGGATATTTGTTTTTTTATGTTATACACTGTAGATGTAAAATAAACACAAATATCAGTTGGATTGTGCCATGAAGCAATAGAAGAAAGGGCTGGATTTTTATTTATTTTTATTTTAAAATATACATCCATATCTGAACTTGTTATCCTTTAGGGTTACAGGGAGCCAGAAAGTGCACCATGGACATATCACCAATCTACCACAGAGGCCAACACATTCAGACAGGTGACAGCTGCCCTCCTCTTCAACAATATGACTTGGCAAACAGACTTTTTCCTCACTGTGTAAAATAGACTGCATGCTTTGCAATAAGTTACTAGTGATATTGTCATTGTACTTTTCATTACCCTCTTCTCGTGGTTAGGAATGATGCATCTGACGAAGTTGGGCTGGGTGTTGTGCAGTGTGGTCATAAGTTTGGCCAGAGACTCCTTGTACAGCTGTCCCACCGTGCGGAACATTCCCTTCTTGGTCTTTGAGGCACTCGGCATGGAGCTGTCTGTCATTTTGGCTATTGTGTCAAGACCCACCACTCTGTCCGCTGAAATAGACAACACATCATTATGTTAATGTGAAAAATGGTTCAAGCGTGCTGGATTTAATAGGTTTGGTTTGTAATTTAAGCCTCTATGTGTATAATATCCGTGCAAATGTTTCAACTGAATGAGAGAATCCAGATTTAAGTACAGCTGCAGTGTTAATTATCCAAAATCCGAATTCATCAGTATCACTGCACTGAAATCTTTAATTCTTTAATTTAGTATGTTAACATGCTATACTGTATATATCTATAAGTCAACAGTTTTGATTGGTAAGCTATGTTTGGCTAAAAGCAGCAAAGCCAGACATCTCACCATCTTTCCACAGGTCTTGCACAAACTGGCTGGAGGAGTTGTTGAGCAGCGCTGTGACGTTGTCATTTAGAGGGTCCATGTTCTTTGTCAACCAGGCTGTGGCGTTATAGTCCACCTGAAACATGTTTTGTTTTTTTTTGGTTTTTTTTACAACATACCAGAAAGCATCAAAGCAAAATTGTTTTCAATCATGTTACCCAAATTATAACTCAACAACAGAGTATGAGAAATGTATGCCCTCTACAGGGGGCAACCATATCATGCTTTTATCGTATTATACACCTCCCCCATACTCACCCTCCCAGCATAATGGAAAAGAGAAAACTCTGTCTTGTCTTTGAGCTGTTTAGGTTTGGCAAATTTCACATGGTTCCCTTGTGTGTTCATGAGTTTCTCCACAAAGGAGACATCTGTGGCTTTGGGGAACCAGCACTCTTCGTCCAGCAGGGCCAGGACGCCTGGAGGGTTGTTCTGCAGACAATATGCAGTGATTAGGATTAAGTTTGATGAATATTTCAATTAAAAAACATCATATTAAATCACAAAATATCTGCGCCAGACAGGAGAATGAGATGAATTAAGTGGATTTAAATAACAGCGTGCTTTTATTGTCTCAAGGCCACTCACCGGCCTCTCGATGAGCTCAATGCAGGGCTGCAGGTCGAGGCCGAAGTCAATGAAGTTCCACTCGATGCCCTCCCTCTGGTACTCCTCCTGCTCCAGGATGAACATGGTGTGGTTGAAGAGCTGCTGCAGCTTCTCATTGGTGTAGTTGATGCACAGCTGCTCAAAGGAGTTGTCCTGCAACAACCAAAAAATGGGACTGAAGAAACATATAATACATGAAAATGTCTGTGTGTTTTTATAAGCTACACAACAGCTCATTTGTTCCATGTCCATACCTCAAAGATCTCAAAGCCGGCGATGTCGAGGATTCCCAGGAAGGAGGCTCCCTGGCGTTTGGTCTTGTCCAGGGCCTTGTTGACTCGGCCCAGGATCCAGCGGAACAGTCGCTCAAACACAGCTTTAGCCAGGGCTTCAACAGCAAAGTCAGCCTAACAAATACACATAAAGAGAAAATATCCATATGACAGGGTTGGGAAGTGATCATTAAATGTGGTATTTGTTTTATTGCTCGTTTGGTTCTTATGGCACTTATGTTCACTCCCTGTAGTACCTGCTCTTTGGTCTGTGCCTTCTGCACCACCTCTCTGCCCACTTTGATTCGAGGGGTGAGGATGGCACGGGTAAAGTCTGTCACATTGATGCCCTGCAGGTGACATACCTTCTGGGCCGCTAAAGAAGAAATATGTAGGTACACTTAACACAATAATGCTTTTTTTGTACTGTTATTTTCTTTCACTGCTGTAAATAAAAATAACTTCATGTGAATTTTATACTGTAGTTTGTGAAATTGGTAAAAGTTGATACCACATGATAACACGTTTCTAATAGAGAAAAGTTGTTGTGTCTGACCTGTGTTGTCTGGCATAGTGGCCTGCTCCTGATTCCTCTCTTTCTTGAACTCAATGTTTCCCAGCTGCATGACTGTGGAGCACACCTTCAAGATATCTGAAACATGGAAACATGACAGTTAGCATCAAAGAGAAACAGCAGTGGCACCTCCAAACAGTCTATCCTACTCTTGCCAAGTTAAGATCAGAGTTATCGCTGATACCGGTTCTCTCCTCTTCGGTGAGGCCCATGATGCTCATGGCCTCCATGGTCTCTTCATACATCTCATCGTCTGATGAGCCGGGAAGCTGAACGTGACCCGAACTCAGGAAGCGGTAATTACTGAAGGGCTCCAGAAGAAGCTCCTCTGAAAAAAAAAACACACACACACAACGTTAAGCAGTTTGTGAATGACTAATTAACCTTCTGTGAATTTGACAGTGATGATGTACCTCATTTGGCCAATTAATCTGCAGTAACTGTTCAGCAGGATGTAATATTACTGAGTTTATGGAACATAGAAAAGCAGTATGTTTTGACTCACCACGCAGTTTGCCCTGGGCACCAGCAATCATGTAGTAGAAGATGTGAAAAGCTCTTTCTGTCTTTGCTTGTCTGATACAACGAGACTTCTCCAGCAGGTCTGAGAGTTTCAGCTGTTAAAGAATAAATTCGGCACTGTGGAGAGTTTAGCAAATAAACCTGTGTTTAGCCCCGATGTTAGGAACCGTGTAATGCCATTTTTTTGTCTAATAATAGAATAATACGATAAAAAAGACAGATATCGAATAATAATCTAAATTTAAATGTGTTATGTTAACAACTTTGAATAACATATCTAAATTACATATCTTAAAACACATTTTACAAGGGCCTTAGATAGTATTGTAAATGTCAAACAAAATTTCAGTAAGTAAAGTTGAAGAAAATGTTTAGAAGCAAATATAAATCACATCTTGGATTAGAAGTAATACTGAATGATCCTAAATGTGAGATAGCCTTCTTAAGACATTTGAATTGAACAAATGTGCATTTGCCCTAACAAAATCTGTTTTCCCAGAGCAAGAAAAACAGACAGGATACAAGTCTCAATGTTGGCTCCAACGATGTAGCCGGTCACATCAAAGTTAATACGGATGAATTTACCCTGTGAGTGAGATAAGAAAGGAAGACGTTACAGGATGAAATGCTGTGATTGACAAAACATGCTCTAAAGAATTACATCAGAAACAAAACATAAAAACTGCTTCTGAAAATAGCAAACTCACAAATCGGGACGAGTTGTCATTTTTGATGGTCTTGGCATTTCCGAAGGCCTCCAGGATGGGATTGGCCTGCAGGAGCTGCTTCTCCAGCTCCCCCTAGTGACAACAGTGGTATACAGAAACATCACTATTATACACTGATTGGTTGCTGGAGGTGGGGTGTAGTAGGTGGTGATTGGTGGGGATGAAATGGTTCAGGGTGGATATGGGTTGGGGAAGGATTATCAGAGTATTATCACTGATGTGTTAATGACAAGATGAAGGACTTGATTGGCTCAAAAAATAACTCAACTCCTTAGCGATCAATGAAATTGCTGTAAATCTGTAAGTAGCTGTAATATGCAGCGATGTACAGTAGTGAAGTAGAACTACTTCACTACTGTACTTAAGTATTAAAAGGCTGTATCTGTACTCTACTGGAGTATTATTTTTTTTTCTCCTACTTCCACTTTTACTTCAGTACATATTTTCGATGATTTTAATACTTTTACTCCGATACATTTTTTATATGCTGCATCGTTACTCGTTACAATTATAAAAATGTTACGAATCATTCCAAACCCACATTATCACTGCCAGAGCGGTAGATGGCTCTGTCACCAGGTTTGATGAAGCTGGCTCATCATTGAGCGAATCAAGTGATCAAGCTGTCTTATAAGTCTTTGTTAGTTTGTTTCAAGATGGAAGAACCAGAAACACCACCTTCAACTTCAAGTGATTGTGGCGGTGAGGATGAGGAAGGAGACCACCCCTGTTCCTACTTAGAGTCCATGTTTTCATTTGTCAGAGTGAAAGACAATTCATATAGAATAAAGTGCCTACTCTGCCTCCTGAAATATTGTGAAATAATGGCCTTCAAAAATTCACCGTCGAATTTGAAGAAACACATCAAGGTAAGTTACAAATATAATACACAAATGGCACACCAGCTTGAGCTTTCAGTAAGCGCTAACTAGCTACCCACGGTTCATGACATGCTGCGGTGTTGTATATTCATGTCCTTGTACTGCTGCTACAGCCACAGGAATTGTGAGTGTCCTTTAGGCTAAACATTTGAAATTATATAAACAATATGATATTCAAACTTTTGACTGCTTTCTTTAATAACTACATAACACAATACTTGTACTTTTACTTTCAGTACTTGAGTAGTCAATTTTAAAATAAACTACTTGCAATACTTAAGTACAAAAAATGTTGAATACTTGAGTACTTCCACTTAAGTGTGGTGCTTAAAGATCACTTCAACTTCTACTCAAGTCACTTTTTTGATAGAGCACTTGTACTTTTACTCAAGTCTGGGTGTCTAGTACTTTATACATGTCTGGTAATATGACAATATAATTCCACACGAATCCTCTTTGACTTTATTCAGTACATTCTGTTACACAGAGACATGGCCTAAACACATCTCCATCAGTTTTGAGAGAAAGGGTTAAAATGAGTAGAAGCTGCTGTTGCTGATGTGGAAACAGAGAGAGAGATGGAAGAGTGAGATATGATGGGTCAGACCAGGCATCTGAATAATGTTAACATTACAAAACCTTTGATGAATCCTGCCAAAGTATTTGCATTCAATGTGTCAAAAAACTAAAATGCTTCGTATTCACAAACAGCCTTCTGGAGATGCGATTTGCTTCCAGCGTGACTGCAGAGCCTGCGGACTGGTGTGTTGGGCTGGGTGATGGTCAGTAAATGAGGCAGTCACCCCGTCACTCTGCATCCAGCTAATCCACCTGATCAAAGGGGTCCGTGTCGGCCTAGCATCCAGGTCAGGTGCTGTAGATCTCTACCTTAAATATTCTCGCTTAAAAACACCCCTTCAGCTACCCTGTAAATGAGCTAAAGCCATGAAGAGGAGAGGAGCATGACTTGTGTTAATATTGTGATGAAAAAATGGCGACGGTGAGATGAGAACAATGAAGCTTAATGATGACCATGTTCAGACCTTTGCTAACTTCACTGAGTTTGATTCTGAGTTCTTACACTAGATGGTACATTTAAAAACAAGGCAGTCATTTCTCAAAAAAGTAGAGTCAATAAAAGTCAATCTTTTTTAAATGTTTAAGGAAAAACAGGAAAGATACAGACCAGCTGAAGAGGTGCAGTTCAGAGTTGGCAGAGCAGAGAGGAGGGTCTTGTTCATTTAAGTCACTGGAGAAAAGAAAGGAACGAAAAGAGAAATAGAGCAAAGCAAGATGGCAAGAAAGCAAAAGAGAGCTGATGGGAAGGATTGTTCTTAAGACAGTGTTTAAATAAAACGCTCAAGCACATAGCTAAGAGCAGTTGGCTGAGTCAAAATAGTGCCTGAGGAAGAGAAAAGGTGAGAGCAGAGAAAAGAGATAGACCCAACGCTATTTCTGTTTGCGCTTGGTCGCTAGGTCGCTAGGTTGCTAGGAGTCTTAAAGTCCTACTGAGGACAGCGTACTGTACAGCGTTTCCTCTGGGGCAGAGACACTGAGGCTGAGTGGGGTCAGTGGCGAAAGGAAAACATTACTTTGTCCCACAAATGAATCCTTCCGATACCCACATCAACGCCAGAGCAACACCACAAACCATCAATGTCTAGCCAGGAGCCTTGGACGCCATCTTACTCTTCCTGAACAACCAACGGCGCACCGCAGGTCAAATGGCAGGTGAGAGGACAAGGAGGAGGGGAGGGAACGGAGAGGAAGGGTGGGGAAGTCGGTGCTTAATAGATCAGAACAGGACATGCTCACACTGTGCTCGTTGATCTGTGAGAGACCCTGTCACTGCCAGGGAGGCTCCAATCTCATCTCCACTGGCAGTGAAAGGGTGCTCATAAGAAAATGGATGACACAAAATTCACCATGATGAACCAGTTCAGGAGTACGAAACACTACACGTCCTTCACTGAACATTCGGCAGATTTGAAAAGTGACTGCGAGACAGTACTATGATTATGGTCATGCAGTCTAAATCAACTGTTGTCGGGTAAGATACAGAAATGACGAATGTTAGGGTAAACACCTTCTAACTCAAGAACAGTAAGATTTGGGATCTTGACCCTTGGTGTAATAACAATCCATACAAACAGACAACAATAGTTTTGGGTAACTCAGTGACACTTTCTTCATGCACTTTTCTACCCTAAAGAAGGAACACACACAAACAATACACACAAAACACACTCCAGGCATTCCCCTTTACTCACGTAGGCAAACTGTGATCCTGATTGTTGCTATTTGGAGGAAATGGCGATATACAGGATTAAACTGGACAGTTTCCTACATGTTGAAGAGTGAGGGAACTGGCTGACAGATCCTAAATTTTAGTACAACATGATCTCTTTTCACACAGATACTTACAGCACTGCTGTCCTTCTTGCCTTTATGTGAGGAGGCCACGACAGCCAGATATTGGATGACCTTCTTGGTGTTCTCCGTCTTCCCAGCACCAGACTCTCCACTAGAGAGAAAAAAGTGAGGAGGGGATTAAAAGATGCAGAGGGGAGATAGTGAGAGGGAATGAGAGAGAATTAGAAGATAAGCAGCACTGACAGGTACTCTTTTCACAGTTCAATAACCCAGTTTAATTGAATGGAAATCATGTGCGGCAGAGATAACCGCATGTCTGAGTCTGACTCAAAGCATAATGTTATTGTTCAGACTGCCTACTACACACTGATCCCTGTGTGCCCAGATCCTTACCAACTATCACGTTCATATCCATACCGATTTAATGAAAATTGTTTTTATTTTTTTTAAACTAACTCTTTTCACTTATTTTAGAGCTTTAAAGAAATAGTTCCTACCAAGGGGAAAAACAGCAAGCCTGGCTGTTTTTTAAAGAATATTTCTCTTGGCATTTCTGCCTTTATTTGATAGCAAACAGTGTAGAGATAGATAGGAATCTTGGCGAGGGAGAGGGGTGTATGATGTGCAACAAAAGTGGTATGCAGCTTTAACTGTCAGGCTAAAGCCAGGGGCTAGGTTTCCAGTCTTTATGTTAAGCAAAGCTATCAGGCTGCTCTTCTCATCTAACTCTCTGCAAGAAAGTGAATAAGTGTATCTCACAAAATGCTGATTTATTCCTTGAAAATGGAATGGCTGCTCGTAAGCAGCACCGAACTAATGGCCTGAAAAATTCATGACAACAAAATCAGTGTATATATAGCTTTAAGAAACCTCTTATTTACAACAATTGACAGTTATATGATGGATACCCTCAAACTAGTCAGAAACCTAACAGTTAAAATGTACTATGTTGTAAAAGACATGTTATAACTTGAACCTTTTCAAACAGAAGCAATAACACATTCTTTCCAGAAAATGATCCAGGATACTTAGAAAGACCAAGTTGAATGATACCAGAGCCACCAGCCAGCAGTCCAACAAACAGACACATCCTGAGCCATGGGGCCATAAAAGGCATGAGATGCTCCCTGTGTTAGGGCTTGGCAGCCCTTAGGAGAATCCAATTACTCTGTCCTGTTCAGGTTTGGTAAGGATATACGACATCCAGCCTCCTAATGTAGGCAGCTGTTAGTACAGAATAAATTGTGATGGGAGTTTTTCCTCCAGATGGTCTATCAAACTGCACCTCCAGCTTACCATCAGTACAGGTTTCACTGACAATCATTTGATTATTTGAAAGGATTGAATGGATTACATCATACTTCAACAGAGGTACCATATTTCTAATATTGAGATGTGTTATTATGATTTTGTAAAATTTCAGCTTTTCCACTTGTAAAAT
This sequence comes from Sander lucioperca, assembly GCF_008315115.2. NCBI lineage: Eukaryota > Metazoa > Chordata > Actinopteri > Perciformes > Percidae > Sander > Sander lucioperca. Next base: position 19,252,587 of record NC_050176.1, read on the forward strand.
ATTGAATATTTAAAGAATGAATAAAAAAAAATGAAAAGATGAGGAGCGTTCTATGGTTAACTGTCTACAACTCTTGAGTGTGCAACCTGTGACGGGATCTGCAGAGGCAATACTTTATGTTAAAGGGTTACACACAAGTTTGAGAACAATAGTTGTAGACAGCACAAACACTTATCCTCTCAGACTTCTGAGGATAGGAAATCCCCACAGTGTAGCTACATTAAGGGGAGCCCTCCATTATTGATATGATGCATTCAAGCCATCAGCAGGGTCAGAAAAGGCACACACAGACACACACACACACACACACACACACACACACACACACACACACACACACACACACACACACACACACACACACACACACACACACACACACACACACACACACACACACACACACACACACACACACACTGAATGAATTTTAGGCCAAGGAAATTGGTGACCCTGCTCAGATGAAATGTCAACATCTCAAGAATGGATTTAGCAGGCTCTCAGCTATTTCCCATGACAAATTCTTGCTCCTAGTGTTAAGGAATCTGAGGAATACAATCTCTGCTAGAATTTCCAGAATACACACTGTATGCATGATACATTAAGGAGTTAAAATAGTTTCAAGGAACAAATTGAGTTCACACGTACGCAGCAAACTTCTCAGAAATCTTATCAGATAATTAAGTCTTTAGGAGAAGGTTGTTATAACAGTTTGAAAGTGTATGTTGCTGTTACAATGCCAAAAATGTGCCCTACTCTGCATTTCTTACATTATTTCCCACCTATAATGTACAATGATCATTATAACAGCATTTTCGCCATCTTAACCACCCTGCATTTCTGATCGTCTTGATCTGAGAAAGTGTTGAATTGTCCCTATCAATACAGAAGCAAGTCGTCCTTAAAAGAAAAGTCCCTAAAATTAAATGTACACAGGTCTCCCATGACAACATATTAACAAATACTTCATGCTAGGCTTGTATGATGGATTGTTGTAAAAAAACAATATTGAGAAAGAACATACAGTGTGATTAAACACATGTGTAAACACACATGCAGGAGAAGAATGCCATACGTGACATTCCATGTATCGGACCAGAAACATTTTTCCCATATATGGCTCCTGAGGCCTGCTGAGGCTAAGACCAGCTGTAGCTCAAACTGAAATCTTGAAGTGACTGTTTGGACCTGACTAATGTTCCACAGAGAAGGCAGAGTTTGTATTTCAGCTTTATTGTATCATATCACTTCCAGTATATCACTTTACAACTGTTTAAAATAGTGCTTCATGTTAGTTTTCTCACGTAAGCATAACCATGTTCATGTTCACCAGAACTGTAAACAATGATAGTCCTTCCTTGCACACAGACAGGGATAAATACTACCAAACTTTTCCAAAGTTTCCCTCTGATAAAGAAAGCTTGATAGTTGAGGAAATGGGTTGATGAGATCAAAGAATTTGCAGCATCCTGGCATCTATAAATTTAGAGTAGAGAGAGCCTAGAGGGGGCAGAGCCCTTCCTTTCATTTCCTTTAATGGGACCTCTGGATGCTGAGCAGCAAAGGTGCTACTGTTTACTCAAAACTAATCCGGGAAATACAGCAATTTGTATGTTAACCTGTACCAGCTACTAATCAGTCAATTAAAATGACTCAAGAACACAATACACTGTAAGTCCATTAAGGGTTCACTATCTCTACTTATTTGATTTAGTCCATAAAAGCCGTCCCTCTCCTTCTGATGACGTAAGCATGCAGTACATTTTTAGTGGAAGTGGACAGAGATAAACATAGAACGCAAGCCAGTGGGATGTACAGTATGTGAGAGTGGAAAGTTAGTTCTTAGAGATCAACCTAAGTGGCAATAGTTCCTAGAAAAAGTAGGGAATACACAAATTCATGACCTGGGCACACATTTATACAAAATGCAAAGCCTATTAGGCCACTAAAACAGGGAAAGGAAAAACAAACTAATTGGTTAATTAACTTTTTTTCCTATGAATTGAAAGTCAAATTTAGGCCAATCCAAAGATTAAGGTTGTTTGTCCCTGAATGTCCGATGGATGTCAAAGTTCTCAATAATTATTTGAAAAAATAAACAAACAAAAAGGAGCCCAAACATTTGCAAAGCTAATCTGGTTCTCCCATCAGCACGCAGGGCAAACATCCTGACCGAGGGTCTGAGAGGAGAGCGAGGCCACAGCCCTCCGGGACGCATTAACGCTCTTCCAGTTTGGCTCCATTTGAATAAAACACAATTCACTGAAACATTATCTAGCAAACTAAATCAGTCTGCATCCAGCCAACAACATCTTCAAAAATATCAGTTATATTATGAATGACTTCTTGCTGGTTGAGACCAGAGAGCTAGCTCATTTGTTTAACTCTGTGTTTACACAAGCATTATGTTAATTTTTCTTCCACATATACACACAGATACACAAGCAGCCTTTCTTCTAGCATCTATGTGACGTCTAGGAAAAAGTTTAAGGAAAGACGACAAAGTTGAGTTTGGAGGTGACAGATTTTTACTTACGTGCAGAGAATGGACTGGTCCTCACGATCTGTAGAGACAAAGAAAGTTTATAGTGTTAGACAAGTTTCATGACAATTCATTCACAAATATACAGTAAGTGTCCAGATCACTTCTAAAGGCATATGTCATTTTTTTTACTATGTACAAGCATGAGGACTGTTCTCTTCTTCCAGTATGTTTGGCCCGAGGATATTTTTACAGTCATGCACAATAGCTCAGTAAACTATCACATGTGAAACCACAAGCCTTTCTCCAGGAATAAAGATCAATCTAGTGTTAAACTTAAGACACTGGCTGGGACTCAGTTCAAGGCTTAAAGGAGGCTGTGTAATTTGCGAAGGCTCCCCGTGCCTAAAGAAACATGTAACTCTCACAAATACTTAGATTTTTAACCATGAAAATCAATTCTGAATGTGCTGAACATTAAGTCATTATACCGTCTCCAAAAATACTCCTAGGAGAAATACAGTCCATGTAAGGCTATTCTGTAACTGTATCCTTCGATACAAACCACTCCTGTGGGAGTACAGGGAGTACTGCTGAGAGAAAAGATAACTTTGCTGGCAGTAATCGACATGAAACATATTAGTAAATGACACCTGAGAGCTTTACTGCACAAATGATCCGATGTGGTAAAAAGACACAATACAGAGCATTCGCCAACAATTCCGCATCTTTATACAGTGAAGAGCATCATTCATGTGCAGCGTCATTATTTTCATACTGTGATTTATCACTGTGTATTACAGTGCACAGCATGCCCTGAACTGTAAACTAGCACAGATGCTGTTTCTCCGTTTTGACTCGACTTTGGCTGCTGTTCAATGGTTCCATTCCTTACACACGCATGCACGCACGCACTCACGCACGCACTCACGCATGCATGCACAAAATGCAGCCTGCACTTCCTAATTAAGGCAGATAGAGAGAGAGAGAGAGAGAGAGAGAGAGAGAGAGAGAGAGAGAGAAAGCGAGAGAGGGAGAGGTGGCCAGAGTTGTGAGCTTTTGAAAAACATCCAAAAACAACCTCAGTCCTGGCGAGAGACTCAAGGAGTAGAGACATTGCAAAAATATTAAGAATATTTTTGTGACAATGATTTGTTTAGGTTAAGTAAAACTTCAAATCTGACTTCATGAGAGTGTCAATGTCTTCGCACCTGTCTGTCAAACACAAATACACTGGGAGCACAGAGGAGCAGCACATCAGTCATCTGCTGCAGTGAAACATTTAAGGGGACAGCAAACTCCCTGCGAGAATTTCACATTTTTATCTCCTGGACATCAAAGACCGAGGCACAATTTCGGAAGAATGGGATCTCAGCCAAGATTGCAAGAAGAAAGCTTATGCGAGTTATCTGGATTTGCTGTAGTTATGCACCACTTCCACATTAACATGGGGACTGCTCAGACTATAGCACTCAGTGTAGACATCCTGCATCATTATTCACTACTTCATGGGTAATCCCACTAATACATAAACAATAACAACTCCCTGCCAGCCACAGTGTTTTTTAAATAAAGGCTCAAAAAGGATTCATAGATGTGTTGATTTAGTCTTAACCTTTTGATCGTTGAGGATTCTTCTGTGCAAAGGCTTATTAAAAGCATTTATACTAAGACCATCCTGAGGCTTTACAGTTCTTACATTCTACTATTCTTCCGTATACTCAAAAGCAAGCTTCCCTGTTAAAAACAGTTTGGATTCAATATTAAGCTCCTAAAGATTCAAACTTATTTTTATTGATTATCATAATATGAGACCAAGACATCCAAATTTGCAGCTAATTATTCTTCAAAACCTGGCAAAAGAGTGACAGTAACTGAGCACATCTGAGTCCTCAGACAGTACCTTCTGCCTGTGACTATGATTGAAAACAAGAGGGAATTTTTCAGGTATCCCAGGCTTTAAAATAACTTGTCTAAAGAGGTTAGGTTAAAATATCAGGCATATATAAATTCACATCTTAATTTTAATCTTAAGTTATGTTTAAAGAATGACTTTTCTGTGATAGTTTTTTTATAAAGTGTTTATAACCTCATTTTATTGTTTTCCTTTATCTTTTCTTTTGCATTTATTAACTGACAATGTACATTTTAAAACTGAATGGGTGGTCCACGATCTGAAACACCAATTGTCATTTCATATATCATGAGCCGAAGCAAACATCTGATTTGTTAAGTCTGAAATAAATGCAGCAAATCAAAACACACTCTTTTTCATGTGCACATGGTTTTCTGAGTGGTAGAAAGTGTGGGATTCTCCCATAGTCTGAAACTGGTCTGGTCAGTTGCAGCTTTATGGATTCTTCTGCAGGGATGAGCTGAAGAAGTGTAATCCAAACACCCACACAAACACCAATCAATCCTCCCCCTTCTTGTTTACTTGTGACATTGTGTTTACACACTTTAGCTAAATGTTATAATTTCCTGTGTGGAACTCGTACACATATCAGTGACCGTTGCATTCTTAAAGTAAGAGAATGCATTAAGCATTAATCCACAAGATCAAAGATCCAAAACAGATTTAGGATATTTATAATGACAATGCCAAAAGAATTTAGCAATTTGAACCCAATCGTAAAATTCAATCTGGTATGATGATGGTAGTGGTGCATAGTTACGAAAAAGGACAAGTTTGTGAATGGGCAACACAGAGTTTTATAATGAACAAGTATAAATGTTACACACTGGGGCTTTAAAGTATATCTAGCCACAGATTAGAGCTGGATATTGTTGCAGCTGTGTTTCTTAGGCTTCTTCTTTTTACACAATCACTCATTTCTAGGAACTTCCAAACTAATTTTAGCACCATTTAATCAATTCCCTTAAAATACAGAGACATTAAGTTAAAGAGACCACCTAAGAAATAGAACTTGAAGCTTAAAAGTTAGTTTTCACACTGTAACTGAATGCACTTGCTTAGCTTCTGTCTGTTGTAGCTAAAATGCTTGACGTCAGTAGTGCAACAATATATACCAATGTATTAGATTGATGATCAGTGTAGAGTGCATATTAATGTATTTTTCTCAAACTGGTAACGTACATTCAAAATGCTAATGGAAACTGGGCTGTCTGTATCATGAAGTTATATTGATACAGTATATTGAAAAATACTGCTTTTTTCCTGGGTCAAATCCTCCATGTCATCCTGACTGAGTGACTAAGTGAGCAGTTATATGAGTTTCTCTCTTTGCAGCCTTGCTTGAATGGTATGGTTTTGGAAGATTCCAGATAATCCCACTTTCTTTGGAGCTCCACAAACAATTATCTCCTGACTTTACTGTAAGTCCTGTCCAAACATCCTGTTTCATTGGGAAACTCATCAAACCAAAGCAGAAAAGTATGATCTCAAACCCATTCAATGGGGACTTTACACTCTCCTTTTTCACACAAGAAGAAAAACCTCAGTATTCACACTGACCAAAAGAGAGAGACAAATACAGTTAGATTTGAGTGAGGAAGGGGGAGGCTGCTGAAACAGGAAATGTTTACTGCCCTCCACCCATCTCTCAATCCAGATGTCAACTCCTCTGAGAGAACATCCTCACGTCAACATGAAGTCCAGTGGGCACGACCCCCTGGAATCACAAGAAACAGATTCTATGGGAAACCAGCTGCTCTAAAATCTGCAGGAAGACCAAGAGCCATTTACTGTAAGCACGACACTGCCAAGGCCACCTATCGTCACCTCTACAAGACACTGACTCTCAAATAGGCCATAAAATACCCATTTAGACTAGATTATTTTTTTCTCCATCTGTAACCAACTTACTTTGAAATGAACTTACAGCAGATAGGTGGAGCTATGAGGTTGCTTTTGGACTGTGCACAATGATAAACACAGTTCTGCATTTAAAACTATCAGCCTGACAGCGTTGGCCTGTTTGTGGTTTTTATTAACAGCTTGGTCAACATGACAGAGCTAAATGCTGCCAGCTGTCATCGCTCAGACAAAACTAGACTTTTGACAGGTCAGCTGATACCACAGCTCACCCACACTATGCTCTACCAGCAACACTTCAATTTGACAGAAAACATATGAGGCCAGCAGCTTGCAAGTGCTAACAGTTTGCTTGGTTATGTGTGAGAGCTGTCAATGAGTTACACCAGCTCTTATAGTGCTTTGTCATGCATGCATTTCATTTGATCAGTTTAAGTTATTGGATGATGCAGCCAATAACAGGAAGTACTTGGAGAAAGTAACTCTGGACAGGTTATAAGCTCATCACAACGCTTATACAGCTGAAAACACATAACTCTGGGGATTATTTTATGTTTCCAGTTTAGGTGATTTGCATGTTTATGCAATGTGGGAGTAACATACATTACAAACACTGGGATAACAAGAAAACTGCAAAAAAATAAAGGACCAGAAGGTAGATATCCCAAAGAGATAGGAGCAATGGAAACATCCTACCTTGCATCATGTTCCTGTAGGCATTATCAGCGATGGAGTAGATATGAGGGGGGACTTCATGTCGTTTCTTCCCTTTGTACATGTCAATGATCTTCTCTGAGTAAATGGGCAGCATTTTATAGGGGTTCACCACCACGCAGAACAGGCCGGAGTACGTCTAAAAGAAAGAACCACAAGGAAAATTAGTATGTGTGACAACTGTTTGTACACATTTGTTCTTGTATTTCTATAATTGTGAGGACTTTAACAAAAAGCACTAATAATAAAAATTTAAATACTGTAAGAATCCACGAACATGACGACATTTGGCTGTGCCTCAAGGCTTATTTAGGGTCAGTATTTGCATAAACATTTGGCTTAATATTAGGTTTTGGTTGAAATTAGGATAAAAGGGAATCAATAAATTCATCAGAAAATCCTCAAAGATATATAGATACAAACATCTGTGTGTAGTTACACATTGTTAGGGTGTGAGTGAATGATTGTGGGAGGATTCACATGTTTTTACTGTATACTTACATAAATAAGGCCAGAGAAGTACCGCTCGCGGATGTTGTGCAACACGGAGGCTTCGTTCAGGCAGGTGAGCTCAGCCATGTCCTCCACCTTGCTGAACTTGGGCGGGTTCATCTTCTGGATGTCATCCTTGTTGACTGTCACCTTCTTGCCATTGTCAGCCAGCACCACCAGCACCTCGTCGCCGTGCTCCTCCTTGATACTGGCCGCCTCAAAGCCATGTTTCTCCGATGGGATCCACACCAGCTTCTTGGCCGCCCAGTCAGCCTGAGCCATGGGGCTGTTCAGGAAGTCTTTGTCAACAAAGAGGAACTTCTCGTCCTCGGTTGGGGCCTTTGTGGACATCTTGGAGTGAGGTGGAGGACCAACTGTTGGAGTGAAGCAATAAATTAGACGTTAGATAAGAGTGAAACGGAAGACGGAAGAGAGGTGGAAAGTGAGTAAGTATTGGAAGGAAGGAAGTAACTAACGTAGGAAAGAACACAGGCAAGAGGGAACAAAGCAAACAGGAAGGAAAAAGATGACGAATGAGGCTTCAACACAACACTAAGATTTTACAGGACATCTTATTGCAGTGATGCATTAATTATAATTACAGAATTTTAGTGAAACATTTCACAACTCAAACTTTATAATACGCATCATAGATAAATACAAACCCTTCAGCTAGTATTCTTTTTTTCTCTCTGGGTTAAAAGACAACTGTTTGTGCACATGGTTAACTCTACACTGCAGTAAGCGATGAGTCTCTTGGTATGGGAGACATGCTACTAAGTAACTTCCTGCCTGTGATTGTAACTCAAACGGATAACATGTTTCATCCATCGGGGAGTTCCAGAGTTCAGTCACTCTCACAGACCTCCACCCCCTCTCGTCCCTACACTTTCACATATGCCACAAGGGAGACACACAAACAACTCTCCTCCCCAATTTAAATAGAAAGATTGAGGCTGGGAAATTGATTTGAATTAACTTGGTAACAAAGACCAGTACATTTTCTCAGCAGCTTTATCTGAAATATCCCTGAAACGTTAATGCTCACTGGCATTTACTCATACTCAATCATTAATTCAGTGCTTAATTGACAACATCCCATGTTTTCCGTGTCTTTACCCCTCCATCTCTCTCTCTCTTTCCCTGTCTCTCTGCTGGGAGTTTTCAGTCTTGTGCTGTGATGACCATATATGGGCCCCTTCTCTGGAACAGGACTCTTTTTTTTTTCTGCGGACCTAAACAGCAAGGCAAGTGAACTCCCAAACAAAGCCCATATAGGGAATAGTATGTCTCTTACTGGCCTTGTCGTTTACTTCAAAATGATAACAACGAGGCAGAAAGCCTGAGGGGGGGCTGGGGCTTTAACAATCATGCTTCATATGGGCCCCTAGCGGCATTCATTTTTAAATGCAACAGGCGGTGGCTAAATTATGAACAAGTGTCTGGGAGAGGTACCCGCAGTGAAAATTTAGTAAGAAAATATAAGTAAGAAATACAGCTTGGTTGCAAATATTTCAAGTATATCACCATGTTTCCTTCACTATACTGTTTATCCGAATCTGCGATTAAATACAATTGGTCCAGTGAGTCTAATACTATATTTAAACAATATTATGATCTGAGCTACTGAGTAGAAAACTTAGTGGTACCTGGATTACAGACAATGAGTCACTCATGTCCACAGGCTGTTATTTCACCCCCTCTCCAACCCTCTGTACATTGAGACTGGCACACAATTTAATTGAGTGGGAACTATGTAAAAAAAAAACAGTGAGCCTCCTGAGAAAGCCTATAAATGTACCCCAGGGACCAGCCAAACCAAATCACACAGAAACTACTAAAAGATATAGCATAAACATTAACTGGAAACACAGACAGACATTTCCTATCTGTCAAAAACTGCAGAGCAGGTGGATAAGTCCAGTGAGCTGAGAAAACAAGGAAGAGACCAGCTAATGCTTTGACGATCATCTATTTCTGCAGATAAAAGTAAACAGACTTTTCCTGACACTCCCACTGTGCTAAAGTATGTGCAACCAATCAAAGCCTTCCTCCTAAAGCCCTTTAACTTTCCTCACCACTGTGGCTTAATACCTTTGTAAAGTCTCCTCTCTTTCACTCTCTCTTTTGCTCTCTCTGTTGTGTCAACACAGCTTTGTACTCAGCCAGTGTCTTGAAGACATCTTTCTGAAGTTCAGGTGGATACAGACTGACTGTAAAGTATGACAAGGGCTCACCGCCATCACAAGGCTTTGGTTGTCACCATTAGAGATGTTCCGATACGATACTGCCTAAAATGCTGGTATCGGTATCGGGAAGTACTGGAGTTTATGCACCGATCCGATACCATGTAATAATGCCGTAAAGAAAATCTACGTTAAAGTAGTTTATTTATGTTCTTTTTCTGTTATAACTGACTGCCAAACTGCATAATAAAAGAAAGTTCTGTGGCATTCATGTTTCACAAAGAGTTTAACCTGAGCCAGACTGACAACAAAGATAGAAATAATATCACATCCATACAGGGATAGTAGTATACAGTTGTTAAAACATATATGACATAAATGTTATAAAATATATGACACACTGGTATCGGATCAGTACTCGGTATCGGCCGATATGCAAGTTCAGGTATCAGAATCGGTATCGGGAAGCAAAAAATGGTATCGGGCCATCTCTAGTCACCATATGCATAATTTGCCATGAGACTAAACTACTCATACTCCATTATAGCTAATGTGTTCACAGTAATAAATTACTAAAAAGTTCATATCAATTTAACTCACAACAACACAAGAACTTTAACACACAATCTCACTGACCTACTTAGTTCAGAGCAAACCATCAACTCAAAGCATTATCACATTTCTGTTGAGATTAGCTAAATCTTTACTGTCATTAGATTTTGGCCAAGATTTTTTTAAATGATTAAACACATCACACCAAGGCTGAGAAGAAAAAAAACTAATACAAATCTTAATTTTTTAATCTCTATTTAAAATGACAATAAACAAGTGGAAATGTCACCCAGGAGACTATGTGACCTATTTCTATTTGTGGGTGAAAGAGAGTGACCTGCAGGGCCTGTGAATAATTGTACTCATATCCTCTCTTGGCTGTTTCACAAACACTCTTCCTGTTATCATCTTCCTAATAATGCCTGTGTATGATGATTAGGATTACAGCAGGAAAATAATTAAATCATAAAGCGACTGAAGAACTGTCCATTTAAATACAAATATTGCAACCAAATAAACTGTCAACACATAACTTCCTGCTCTTTCCGAGATGCATTGAAATGATAAGTGCAAAATGTTAAGTCATAGGTTACAGCACACACATTCCTTGTCTTCATGTTGGCACACTGTGCACATCTGTGCCTGAAACAGCTTATCATGTGCAACCCTGGAAGTCTGCTTTCTAGGTAGTAGAAGTCCTTGTCAGTGAGGGTAATGCTTGTGTTTCTTTGAGCTGATGAACATTTCATATGTAGACTGTCAAAGGTAGTTGAATGTGCATATCACTGAACAAGTCATCAATGTGCATAATTATAGAGAAAACCAACTAACATTAAATGAAACCAGACTATCATTAAATGTTAAATAAACTCCAAAACCATCACTGATAGGTTTCATTGGTGGCGTGTGAAAACTGTCAGGAGGACTTAGTTCTCACTATAGTGTCTGCATCTTCAGCCACAACAGTTTCCACAGTTTGACTGACAGGCAGCTTTATACAACCATATTTGGAAAACATGAAACTCCATGGTTAGCGTCGTGCCAATTACATTTAGACTTAACTTCCCTTTACTTCCTCCTTATTGTATACTGCAGCCTGCTGTTATGAATGCTGCATGATTATTACAGTACAAACAGTCCACCGTCTAATACATTTGATTAAATACACAAATGTAGCTCTGTCCGAATGAAAAGTATTAATATCTCAATGCATAATGTAGGCTACTGTAGACCTGAGCACATGTCTGGGAGACAAATGGTCTAATTTTCTTCAATGAGTAAGTTAGCTTCAAAGAAGTGATGCAAATTGCAAACGAAGACAATTGTCAAAAACATTTAACTAAGCTAATAAGCTAAAGCTAATCATTTTCTAAATACCGTTTTATACCAGTATAGGAATGGTAAATTCCTATTAAATAAAGTTTTCTACCACCATGTTCAGAGTTTTAATTTTTCATTTGAACACATACAGGAAACACCCCCGCACCTTCTTCCTAAAACGAAGTTGAAGTTAACTTAAGCAAGTTGTGAGAGGGATGACAAGTGCACTACCACAGCATCAACACTCATAAAACGACACTCTACAGAAAATGATATACTTACATAATGTGAAAAAATGTGTGTTCAGGGGAGCTTTGGGTTTGGATAGTAAGGGTCTGGAGCAGCCGGCGTTGACGAGGTACTCCAAAAACGAACAGTCCAAATGACCCCCGTCAAATTAAGAGCCTTACCATTTAAACTGCGCACTGTAGCGCGAGGGTGGGGCTGCACGAGCTGAACCTCCTCCTCCAGCATCGTCCAGCGACAGGCAGCATCCACTAGCGGGGCAGGAGGCAGAGGACATGCGCACTGCGGACACCGGCAGCTTTGACGAGTCACAGTAAGGGATGATGTGAATGAGGAGGTGCTGAATGGAGTGGAGAGTCATGCTGCTGGTAAAATGTTGATACAAATTACAAAGTCAATATAACTAATATGTTTTAAAAAATGTTTAAACATTTGAAATGATTTCTTCTTACTGCTCTAAGTAAACTTGCACTTGCACAAGGACATTATGTTTGACTGTGTGTTTATATGTAAGGTATTCACACTTTATTTTCCATTTAATTCTACTGTACTACATCTTCTAGCTAAAGTTTTACTTTCCAGATTGCGATTTGGCTTGCAAAGTGTATCATAAACTACGACATTTAAATTAAATGAGCACTCAATTAATAAAACATATGGTAATATAGCCTACCACAGCAGGGTTCACTGTGCTGTCTAATGGGTACTTTTGGTACTTTAAGTACATTTAGCTGATAATACTTTTGTACTTTAACTTTTTAAACGTATACTTTTACTTGTAATTAGTTATAGTGGGAGAACCACAGGTGTTACTAATAACATTAACGATGGCTCAGTTCTTTTCAAGTGGCAGTGAGCCATGACAGTGTATTTACACCTGTGTATTTACTACTGTCTTCTTGAAAAAAGCCTAATGAGTATTTTCTTTCCTCATAGATGGGGTTGTTCATTTTACCCTGTTGAGTTGAAAGTTTTGTAACCCTTAAGGAACTGTGTGAATCACGGCGCATACTGTATTTTAGGTTTTAGCATCTATAGTCCTTTTTGCTGTGCTCAGAATCATACAATACAGGTTAAAAAAATGCATCACAATCATATACTGGAGACACAGCAACTAAAACACAGTGGCCGCAAGTTCCTCTCCCACACGCTGGAGGGTTTATAGGTTATGCAATCTGCTCCATGCACTCCTCATAAGGCAAGCTGTCCCCAGCACAGGAACCCCCCTTTACTGTAACCGCTCCAGAGAGATTCCCCCCCTAGACATAACTCAGAATTCACAAGATGACTGTGTGTGTACATCCCACACGTCTTCTATCGCAACGCACATCGCATTCCACTATCACAAACAGTCCAACCCCCCTCCATCCCTCTCCTGCTGCATCCCTCCTGTTTCCAGTGTCTTTCCAATGGAACTTCCTATATAAGGACACCGATCTATTTGCTCTAATAAATCAAGCTGCAGGTTGATAGCCGGGACATGTTTTGTGCCAGAGACGCACAGCACTGTGCTGGTGTGTGTGTGTGTGTGTGTGTGTGTGTGTGTGTGTGAGAAACCTGATGACAGACCAAAGAAGCAACATGGAGGAGGACCTCTGGGCTCCCCCTGGCCAACATCAAGGAGGTGGGGTGGCGTCAACGAAAGAGAAATGATGGTCAAAAACCTCAGGGAAAGACAGGGTGAGAGACAAGGCAGAGGGAGGGATGAAGAACGAGATGAGGAGGAGAAGGAGGAGGAGAAACAAAGCTACAGATACACTGAACAGAGAGGGTGCAGTGTGTGCCATATAAGGACATTGGGGTCTGCATGGAATCTCGGCAGCTTTCTGTGTTACTTTCAAAGTCTAGCACAGGCAAGCACCCCGAGCCCCAGTGACTAAATATGGTCCAGCAGCAACAGCATTGTTCAAACAAACAAAGTTGTTTCTTTACCTGTAAATTAGCTGTGACACACAAATGGTTTATGGCTTCCAAAATAAAGTACACCAAGGCAACAAGGGAACATGCTTTCAGAACCAGTATAGATTTTTTTTGTCGTAGAATGAAAGATGTTTAAGTATAAAAGATGCAATTTCAGTTTCCTGCTCTTGATCTGATTAAATACAGACTGTCAGATGATTTTTTGCATTGCAGTAAAGTGCTTTGCTCTCTAATCCCAACAGGTATATCACAGGACCATTATGACTGCTGTATATTTCTCTTTAATGTGATGTACGGCGATCACTGTGCGAAGGAAGAACAGGAATCTAAAAAAAACCTTGAAGGGTTCAAGTGGAAGTATGGGGGCACTGTGTGCTGACTAAATGAGTCTGTCCTAAACTTTGGCCAGAACATTTTCCTCCCCCAGTTGTCTGAGACGGAGAATAATCTAATAAAAATAGTAAAGTGTCAAAAGTGAGTCGACAGTGACATAAAAAGGAGCTGAGGCGGTGGGAGTGAACATGGATAAATAGTTTGGGAGAAGGATGGTTAAATCAATAGTAGTCAGTGAATAAAAAAATACAGTAGCTATACTGAATACACCAGTGGTTCTCAAACTTTTTTCAATAATGTAGCCCCTTTGAAATATTTTTTAGCCAAGTACCCCCTGACGAGCGCAAAGCACTTTTTGTAGAAAAAAAGGCTATATAAAGAGGTACACTGGAATGACCTAAATACAATCTTAATCGTATATGTTATATTAAAATATGATGCAACTTACTTGATGCAAGTAAATTTACACAACAAATGACTGAAGTTGCATGAATCACGTTCTCGCAGTTAACAGCGTATATGTGGGGACAGTCACATGTAGGCTACGCATTAGAATTCAACAACATTAACTCTAATGCAGAGACATATACAATTTCAAATTTGTTTATTAGGATAAACCCCTTGAGATGTAGGCCTATCATCTCATTTTCGAGGGGGTCCCAACATATAACACAATAATTACATAACAACAGAGAAGTGAAAAATCTAAACAAAACAAAAACAAACAACACCACCTGCATATGTTCATCAATACATTACAACCACCAAAAGGCCAAGATGGCCATTAATAAGTAAATAAGTAAACAGTAGAGTATGAGTGAATTTCTAACTACAGTCAAATATAAACATTAGGTATGGACAGTAGATATAAGGATTGCATGCATCTTTAATAACAGAGGCAGTTTATCTTAAAGTGAGCAGACAGGGCATGCTTAAACAAACCAAGTAAAGAAATTGATCTTATTTCCACAGATAGATTATTCCAATCTGCTGGAGCCTTAAACTTAAAAATACATAAACACTTAAACACACATGCACACATAAATACTAAAACATATAGTATGTTTAATGTTTTTCTTCACTTTCATGTCCTTAGATGGCCATCTATTGGAGAGAAAATATGTTTATGGATATGTTTGACACTCGTGGAATGCAATTGCTTTCTAATTTGAGCCCAGGAGCAAACATCAGTTCCCTCTGCTGCAGTCTAAAGACCACTACATTCAATACTATTTATACAGCTGTCTCTTTTACACACAACTAATTTATACAGTGCAAGAGAAATATTACCTCTTAGAGGGCAGGCTGCCAATCGAACAATCATGTGCCATTGTTCAACTTCCTCCATTTATATAGCCATTTTCAAGAGAACACTCATATCTGACTGGTGCCAATAAACTAGGCGCCTCAGGGCCACAGCCTTTAAGGGCAAATAATGTTTGCTCCAAGGAAGCAATGTAAAATGTCAAATGTCCCAGATGAGGCTCACCGTGACTCTATTTTCAGCATGCATAGGCACGCAACAACACATTATGGTTTCTAATGGGACTGAGAAGGGACATTAGGACATTGTATACATACAGTTAGGTGTACATTACATGATGTTGCACTGGCTGTGCTGATGGTAAATGGTTACATTTCATCTTTACAGGTACTCGCTCCATCAGAGGCACGGGTGAATTCAGCAAAATACACTGTGTGCTGCACATTACAACCTCATTCTTTCAATGAGCTAATTTGAGAGCTATGACCTCATCTATCAAAGTCTCTACAATCAAGAATAAGAGATGCAGATATGGTAGAGGAGACAGGATAAGTCAACTTCTAAAACCTAAAAATTATTTAGACATAGGTTATGTTCAACTAATGCGTCAGTAATAAAGCTGAGAAATAAATGGCTGGCCAATCAGTTACAGAAACTCAGGGCTTTAAGTCGTGTGAGATAAGAACGTCAAGATCCCTTAAATGGTGAGAGAGGAAGTGAGATGGAGAGAGTATTGGCTTGTTGCAGTAGATGTTTATGTGTCCAGCACGGAGAACTATGGTAGTTGTTCTTTGTATGTCTTGTTTCTTTATTGTATATGTATTTTTGTTGATGTATCTTTTATGAGTTGCTGAAATCAAAAGGAAGGACAAGGACCCTCTTTCCTTTTCGGAACAGTTCATATCACTTTAGTGTCGCTAACATTGCTGTTATGGAGGTCATAAAAACTTCACATCCCGGGTTCATAAGCTGCAGACAACACAGCAAGAAGTGAACAAGCAGGAGAGTTGCCACATAAAAATATCTGGCCAATGCCCCATTTCATTTAGCATAAAACGTGGATTATCAGCTATATGAGACCAAGATAAAACATCTTATTAATCAAGAGGTATCTAACTAGTACAGACAAACAGGGGTCAAGAATAGCAATGGGGCAGGGGCAACATGCGTGGGCTTGGCTGCACAAACCAACACAATGAGTGTCAAAATGTTAAGACAATCACAGGAAAGTAACTGAATGTGACTGTGGCAACCTTTCAGGTGCAGGTTATTCAGCACTATTTAAACTGTACTGTGATGATCTGCATTGCATAAAGCAAATGTTCAAAAGTACCAACTGTACTTGCAAATACAGTTCTGATTACAAACAATACACTTTCAAGTAAAATAAAGTTAACTCCTCATATATTTATACAGTTGAACAGACGTAAGTAGTAAGATCATTTTAACCACGGTATTAAGAGTACCCTGTTTTTATGCACAATGCCACATTCTAGATGTCTTCACCAAGTCACAACCAACAAAGTGTCACTCCTCAACCCTCTGTCAATAGCAGTCTTCAGCCGTTTCTTTGGTGAGGCTGCCACCATGTGGTAGCCAATAAAATAGCATTGTCACACGTTATTGATTCAATGACGTGAATACATAAATATAAACATTTATTTTTGAACAACTAAAAGACAATATAAAAGTATCAAACATATGTAAATTAAAATAGAGCAAGGACATCAAGGAATGTTATTTTAACATTTTGCCTGAATTAATGAGAGAACGAGCAATATGGATTAATGCAAGCAGTACCAACCGACTGATACTAAACCCATTGTAAAGTCAGATATTTAAACCTAAACAAAAAAGGCCATCTGGTATCATTGGCAACTTACAGAATAAAGCAATAGAAATGACTTGTGCATTCGTATCAGTAGTAATTCATATAGTCCATGCTGTAATGCCTGTGAACATTTAGTTGAAAACGCAGTAAAAACTATAGAAGGTTATTAGGTCACTTAAATCTCCCCAAAAAGTGTGTAAAGGCATCTTTTCAGTCCATCCTGTACCATTACTTGAGTGCATCAACTTTTAGGCATCAGGTCCAGATACTGTGTTGCTGGCAGTTGTACCAGCTGGCAGAGAGGCACCCCGCAGAAACACCTTTCCACCACTATCACTGCTGTTCACAAAGTGGCACACCAAGCCATAGAGCAGAGGTCTGCAAAGTAAAATGTGGAAAAAAAATGTAATTAAAATGTCTTTTAAGCAAAAGCTGAGTGAGAGAAAATGGGTTGGCTGATAAGGTCCTGGGCCAGAATCAAACCCAGGTCAATATGGTTACATTGGTACACACTATCATATTTTTCCAAAGCAGTAGTGGAGACAAGCTGAAATGATTGAAAATCTCTAGGTAGTTTAATATGGAGCTATGAAGACTGTGATGATTCAGAGAGCTTATGAAATGATTATCCTGTAAGTAACTGACCAAACTCCCAGAGAGTTTAGTAAATCTTTGAACAATGTGTTGGACAGCAGACTGTACTGCACTTACACAGACTTGGAGCTTGTATCCTCTGTGACTTTCAGCTCATTTGCCAGGAACTGTCTGTCCAAGGGAACTTCAGGTTGGCCTGACTCTGAGAAAACAAACACAGCTGAGTTTAGTAGTGCACTTTACTCTCCAATAGTGAGAGTGAGTTAAGTTTCAAAAACAGCAGCTGGAATCATAAATCATACTAAGAGTGTACTGTATTGTCTTTAAGTATAATACTCTATCTTTTGCATGAACACATGTCTCTACTTTAAACAACTTATTGTTTTTACTCCTTGACTATAAAGTGCTCAGCTCATATGCCCTTCTAAAAACACTTCCCCCAAAAAAACGCAATATTTTCGACACATAGGCTACCAGGTGAGTTTTATCTCTTCACCCACCTGCTGTCAGGACTGACGCAGTGTATCTGTACTTGTTGAACTCCAGGTACTCCCGGATGAGCTCGTTGATCAGCAGGTTTTCGTGGGACAGCGGCGGACGAGGTTCACGTTGGTCATCCAGGGCGCTGAATACCTCTGCCCGGATACGAGCCTTCAGCTGGCCCATCACACCACGGGACTCCAGGGTTTCCCTTACGGCTAAAATATTCAGGTTTTATTGTATTATTGGATTAATACGTAGTCAGGTATTAGATTAGGTGTGTTAAATGACAGTCAGTAAAAATGACTAGGAGCTTGGTTGCGTTCTGGTAGGTTAATATCTAGCTACAGTATTCAGCTAGATTACCGTAAACGTTTGGGGCGGTTCTTATTATATTTGCCTTACTCCACTCATTAATTTGCTATTTTAATGTTCTCCACTAGTTATTGCCGAAAGTAAATACCTCTTCAAATATGACTCAATATCGTATCCGAATCATTAGGAACCACTCTTCATTTCGGAATAACGTTAACGTAAATGTAACGTTACTTTATGTACAACCATCTTGGGCTAAAAGTAACCTAACGTTAACTTAATAGTTAGCTAGCTAGCTACCGCTAACCTCGCTAGCTGGCTGCAGTCCACTAAACTGGCGAGCAGTGTTGTTAAATCCACAAAAAAATAGAATTATGTGGCATATAAGTTGTATTTATGAAGGCCGAATTGAAATGTAGATTTTTAGCATTAGATACAACCTCGGGTCACTATAAGGCGTCAACTTGGTGACAACTAGGTTCACTTAGCTATCACAATTGTCGGATTTTTGAATGGAGACCCATACAAACGAGGGCGTCGTGTTGTTGTGGTTAAGCTAAAGTAAACTTAGCTAACTAACGTTAGAGTTACCAGCAATTTAACTAACGTGTGCAGTATAATGGTCCGTCGATTATATATTCCAGTTTGATTTAGGAATGGCATAAGTGGACTAAATTACGAAAGATAGTGAGCACTTACCACACTTCAGTTCAGTGATGGTCGCCATTGCAACAAATGTAAACAAACGACTGCCTGTCTGCCACAGTTCAACTCTACTCTACTCTACTCTACTCTACTTCTACCAGAGAATACTACCATAGACTTCTGCCATCTAGTGACGGAAGTGTGTAACTACAACTAACTGGTTGATCAGACCCCAAACCAAACATCACATCTTCACATTCCTTATCATGCATATTCCTAGGTCAATGTAATGTGTATTATTATTTAAAAATGTACGTCCCTTAAAAATGATCGTCAATACTGTTTTTTTTTTTTTTTTATTGTTTATGATTATTAGAAGACAATCAAGCTGAATGTATGTGGATTCAGAGTCAATCACTCGCATCCCTGTTTAAATGCATGAAAATATGGTCATTCATAATTTTTATTTAAACGTGTTTTTAAAGCACTGGAAGCATTTGAGTTAACAAGCTTGTCCTCACACTCATTTACAAAGACATGATTTCAAGCATGACCATATTGTAGATTCAAATACATTTTATTATTCAGCATGATCTATGGAACAAGACAGTACATTAACAGTAAAAGTGAAAAAAAATGAACAAGCTTGTTATAAAAAAAGTATAAATATCATACAATCCTCAGAATCTTAAGGACACTTAATACATTTTGTCATACGACATAAATAAACTATAGGGTTTCTCTTACAATATATTGTCTAAACCAGTAAGACAAAAACAGTAAATGGCTCTTCTCTTTGAAAAGTTCATAGAGTTCTTTCTTTGAAGAGAGTAAAGGGCAATGTGGACTATTTACAGTCTGTCATGTCAGCACCATAAGAACAATCCTGATTTTATTCTTCTCTGCATATGGCCTGAGTTGTGTGGTGGAGGCCGAGACACAATCACACAGAGATATATCACCATTGTTTTGAAGAGGCATTCTCTTCATTCATGGTGGTTTTCACTACCAGCGTCAGGTTAAATCGGACCAGCAAGGTCTCTATTGACTTTTTTTATGTGTTTACTTTGACAGAAATAAACAACAGCCGCAACATAGTTGGACGATTGCTAATGTCTTGGCTCACTTCAATGTTTTCCTTTTTTCCCCTGACGTATAAAACTCCACATTGGCTGCTTCTAGCTCAGATTTTGAAGGCAGTGAAAACCTCACTTCTCCTGCATTTGCCAGGGTGAACCTTTTGAAGGTTAGTGTGTCAGAGTATTTCCTGTCCCAGTTTCTGGGACAAGGAGACAAAATAAACTTCTTCTTTACAATTACAAAATTGCCTCTTTTTTGGTATACAAGGCTAAAAAAGTAAGTAAACATCAACATTTAAGCCTGAGACAACATGAAAAAATATATCATGTGCTTTATAACACTTACAAAAACTACAAAAATAATATAGCCTCCCATTCAAAAAGAGAATGAAAATCCTTAAGATCTGTGATACTCTTGGCTTTATCCTTTCCTCGGAATAAACTGACTCCACTACTCTATATACAATATTAATAGTTTGGATGGAGACTCAACAATCCACTGTAGCTTTCCTTTGAATGTTCATCATCTGAGGTTAACAATGTCTTTAAGACAGCATGTCTGTGTGTGATAAAAAAACCAACAAATAGGGACTGCGTCAGCAGCTGCTCTTGGGATTCATTGACAATGCCCTCATGGAGAGGCGCTTTGAGCTGCCACAAAGGAATGGCCCAATTTAACGTGTGCTGGAGAGCCACACAAGTAAGGTGCCACATCTATACAGCTGGACACCAGCTCCATGCTACGAAGCCCAATGAAGACCTAGATCAGCCCAGATTCCCGGCACATTCGGTAGAACTGTCCCCGCTGTGCGATGAGGTTGGCTGGAGAGTCCATCTCAGAAATGTGGCCTCTGTCCATGACGATCACTCTGTGAAGCAGAAAAAAAGGAGGAAGACAGGCTTTAGATCCAGCATTTTTTCTTACACCTGATCTAACATATATGTGTGTGGAAAAAGGCTGTCGATTTTGAGGTGTCCAGGCCTATAACTGGGCAAGTGATTAACGTTTGATTAAATGTGGTTAGGTGATTGTAGGGTTGCAACTAAGACTAATACTTCTTTACAAAATAATAGAATTTGTACTAATTGTTTTGTCTATAAAATGCCAAACATAAAGACAAATGCTCATTCCAGGTTCCCAGAGTCAAAGTAATGCCTTTCCATGGCTTATTTTGTCTGACCGACAGTAAAACAGTCCAAAGGTATTTAGGTTACAGTGGTATGAAACAGATAAAAGCAGCAAATCCTGTAACTGTAACCACCAAATATTTAGTATTTTACTTGATAAATTACTTAAATGTATAATTGATAATCCAAATGATCATTAATCCGTTTTGTCAGTCCACTTAATAACACCAAATATTGACTACTACGACTGTAATGCACCTTGTGTAGTCCATGATAGTGTTCAGGCGGTGAGCGACGGTCAGGACGGTGCAGTCTTCAAACTGTGTGCGGATTGTTGACTGGATGAGTGTGTCTGTCTCCAGATCCACAGCAGCTGTCGCCTCATCCAAAACCAGGATCTTGGTTTTCCTTAGCAAGGCCCTGGCCAGGCACACTAGCTGGCGCTGACCCAGACTACACAGACAGGAGAGGGGTAGAATCACATATATTAGATTTTATCTGAAGCTTTGTGATGATATCCCTATGATAATATATTGATGACTGACTAAGCAAAACAAATGGATACTTGTTTTGCTATCTACATTGCAATCAGTCCTATCTGTATACCTGAGGTTTTCTCCTCCCTCTGAGCATTCATGGTTGAGTTTATCAGGCAGATTAGAGATAAAGTTTTTGAGGTGAGCGAGCTCCAGTGATCTCCACACCTCCTCATCTGTGTAGGTGTCAAAGGGGTCGAGATTCATCCGGAGGGAGCCTGAGAACAGCACAGGGTCCTGGCAGAGAGGATAGCAGATGTTATTCATCACCGAACGGTCCAAAGTGGTAAGAGTATTATTACAGTTTAGAATGGCTTATTGAATACGGATTGTAGCTATTGCAAACAGTTTATATGATGAAAGCCAGGCCTCAGCTTCTGTTATTACTACTTTCACACCTGAGGAATGATAGTAATGCGTGATCTGAGGTCATGGAGTCCAATGTCGGCGATGTTGACTCCATCTATAAAGATCTTTCCCTTTGCTGCCTCTAAGATCCTGAAGATTCCCAGGGCAAGTGAAGACTTCCCCGCTCCTGTCCGACCCACAATTCCAACCTAGGGAAAAAAAGTTTTTTTGTCAGGATTTAAGTAGGACATAAATTCTGCAATTCAAGCGATTTCAGTCATCCAGGATTAAAACTGTTTTAAATTGCAAGCTGTTTTTATCATACAAGATGACTCACCCTCTCTCTTTCATGAATTTGCAAGGTAATGCCCTTTAGAGCCAACTCAAGGCCTTTACGGTACTGCAGCCCATAGTCTTGGAACTCGATAGTACCTCTCTGGGGCCAGGCCAGGGGCAAGGAGCTGCCTTCAATACTCCAACTCGCCTGAATTGGAGAACAAGAAAGTGTGAGTAGAGATAAAAAAAAAAAGCCTTCTTATTGTACAGTGTTGGATTAAATGTCCTGAGCAGTGATTTGTTTATGTGTATGTGCGGCGGGAACGCTGACCTCTTTAGCAGTTTCAGCATACTCATTGACTCTCTCCACAGACACAATGTTGTTTTCCACATCAGTCCAGGATCTTACAATCCAACTCAAGATTCCAGTCACCTGCAATATCCAACGCAATGAGGTTTACTTTGACTCATTTTCTTTCCTGCACTGAAAATGCATTTGCTGATTTAGCAAAGCAATGCATTTATATTCCACTGTTTCCAGTTTGACCTGTAATTGCCACATGCAGCATGCAACTGGAGTGAAGTCCCACAATACTGTGCGTTGTATGAAATTAGCTGTCTTTGTAAGTTTGGTATTGGCACAAGTCCAGAACTACTGTGTGAGAATGTGTGGCTGTGGGCAGAGCCTCTTACCTG
Organism: Sander lucioperca; assembly: GCF_008315115.2. Classification (NCBI taxonomy): domain Eukaryota; kingdom Metazoa; phylum Chordata; class Actinopteri; order Perciformes; family Percidae; genus Sander; species Sander lucioperca. Next base: position 19,275,799 of record NC_050176.1, read on the forward strand.
TAGGGAGTGTGACACAGCCAAACCAACTATGCCTGGGCTCAGGGTGCCTTTTCCCATCACAGAGAGAATGGCAGCAGCTAAGACCACACCATTACCAACAAACTCCAGATTGACTGCCAGCCACCTGTGGATGTGACATTGATTTAGCTGTGGGCAGGCAAGAACCAAAATGTGTCCTCTTTACTTAAGCCAGAAGTCATTTTTATGTAACCACGTAACATAAAGCAACCAGAGCAACTCTTGGTGCTATGAATCACCACCATCCCTCCTGAACTATAACTGAGCAAAATGGATGTATAAATGAAATGAAAGCATATTATAATCACATATTATCTCACCGGGTGGCCACAAATCGGGGGAAGTAGGAGGTCTGATTGAAGTCGACCCTCTCATTAGCCTGCAGAATGAACCTGGACTGCTCGCCAAAGGCCCGGATGACGCTGGCGCCCTGCACCGTCTCGTTGAAGTGGGTGTAGATGGGCGAGCGGCTCACAGCTTCCAGCCTCCGCAGCTGACAGGATGTGGCGACATAGAAGCTCTGTAGCCCACAGTGGAAAAGTAAAACACCGGCTTTAATGAGTGAAATCAGGAGGGAGCGCTGAGGGCTTTTCCCATAATTCATAGTGAATGTGTGTAACATCTACAGTATGTCAGCACATGGGTAACAAAATACAAGTGAATGGCAAAATCAGCAGGGTTGGTTTTGGAGCCCGGAGCTTTCCAATAACACACCATAACGGGACCCAGCTTTTGCTGAGCCACCTTGAACACAAAACTCTCAAAGACAAAATAAAGATCAAAGTCATTGGTGGTGAGTTGAAACATTGGGGTATGTACCTGGACAAAGGCGTAAAGGAAAGCGAGAGGCAGGAGCACCACGGCTGCAAAGGGCGTCGCCATCAGCACAATGATGCAAACCTCCATGAGTTTAAAGACGTAGTTTAGCATCATCTTCAAGCCGTCGGGGACCATGCAGTCGATGGCATCGATCTCTTTGGCAAAGCGGTTGAGTAGGTTGCCGCTGGGCGTGCACTCAAAGAAAGACATCGGAGAGCGCAGCACGTTGATCAGCAGGTCCGTGTGCAATTTGCGAGAGGCGATGATGCCGCAGATGGAAATGGCAACAGTCGTACCAAAGATGGCGATACCTGAAGAGAAGGGGAAAGATGTTGGATCAAATCAAAGTCGAACATTAACCAAACAATGTTGTCTGTTCATTTGTAGAGTTTGAGCCACCAGAAAACATAAAACTAACTAACTGACCTTGCACAAAGCCCAGTGCTCCAAACACGGTCAGTTTCAGGTCTGTATCGCTCTGGGTGCCGTTAACAATTGGATCATCAGCCCACACACTCAGCCAGTAGTTATAGGCCAATGAGGCGCCCTGCTGAAAAGCATACAGGAAGACGATGGGAATGATGATGGCCAAGCCGATGGTCTTGAAGTACTTCTTGTACATCGCCAACGCCACCTGTTGTAGAACAACACAAAATGTAGCAGTCAATCTCAAGGAATTCGATAACTTGGTTTGTATCAGCAATTTTATGTTTTATGGTCATTAAACCTGCAATAACTGATTTTTGGGCCACTGATGCCCAATTTCACACCATTAGAGTTGAGGGAAAAACTATTTTCACTTACCCTTCCAGTGCGGGCCTTGTCAGCCTCAGTTAGCTTGCCCAAGTCCTCTGGTACCTGTTCCTGGTCTGTTTCAGACACAGGCTCCATATTCTGCAGGTTGGTATTCGTGGTGTCACCCCTGGAGGATATGGAAAGGCCAGAGGTCAGTTTCGTAAAAAAGATGCTTGGGATGCCAAACATATTTATGAGTTTGTTTACATACCCAATGAGCTGCTCCTGTGACAGGTCTCTGGAGAATGGCATGAAGTCGACCATGCTGAGACGAGCATTGGACCTCCTGGAACCAGCTACAAGAAAAGGATTTGTTTTTGGTTTTTAATTGTGATTATTCATTCGTTTGTTACATATTAGTCCTCCCTTCTGCACGCACTGAAGTTTATTTGTATGGTACATTTTTTAAGTGAATGTTTCTTACCTCTCTGTATGGCGCTCTCTTTTCGCTCTGTGCTGGCGAAGGTGTGAATGAAGTCAGCAAAGGCGCCATGGCGGCTGAGGAGCTCCTGGTAGGAGCCGCTCTCTGTGATTTCTCCATCTCCCAGAACAAGGATGAGGTCAGCCTGTGGCAGGAAGCTCATCCCATGGGTCACTAGGATGCGGGTCTTTATAGCAAGCCGCAGAAAGTCAGAAAAATAGTATGTAAGCACAATCCAATACTAAATTGAGGCTTTCTTCAAAACAAAAGTGTCAGCAAATTGGAGGTTTCCATATTATGATAACAACAGCGCATGCCACATGCTTGTAGGTGGTTTAGGCATTGTAAAACCATGTTTTGGCTCTTTGCAGCTGGATTGGCTTTGTTACATGTATTACCTTGTCTCTAAGGACTCCTTTTGGTCCAATGACTTTGTCAAAGATGTGCTGACCCACATGCGCATCAACAGCAGACAGCGGATCATCCATGAGGTATACATCGGCCTTTCTGTAGACAGCCCTGGCCAGGCTTACCCTCTGCTTCTGCCCACCTGAGAGGTTCAGTCCCTGCATAGACATAATCATTTGACATTTTAGATATAATCAGATTGAAGAAAAACCATATAATTTCCACATCTCCATTTCCATACCTTCTCTCCAATTTCTGTAGCATCTCCAGCAGGCAGGATGTCCAGGTCGGGCAGCAGTGCACAGGCCTCCAGCACCCGGTGGTACCATGTCTTCAGTTTCTCACGGCCAAATATGATGTTGTCTTGGACTGTGTCGTTCTGTATCCAGGCCTGCTGGGGCACATACGCCACAGAGCCCTGTGGAGACCGATGTGAAAAGAGTCAGTATTTATTAAATGAAACCCACAACTAAGAATAGAACTTTGCACGTGGAACATCAGCTCAGTACCTTAATAGTGACACGGCCGCTTCTTTTCTCTGTTTCACCAAGCATGGCGGACAACAAAGAGGACTTTCCACTGCCCACATGTCCGACCACAGCGACGAGAGCACCTCGTGGCACATGGATACTGATCCTGTCAACAAAGAAAGAAAGTGTCCTGTAAGTTTCTCTTTGTTTTTAACTGTAGATGTAGTCATTTCTTTTCTTTATATAACTCATACCTTTTAAGACATGGAGGACCCTCTGCAGACCAGCTGAAAGTGCCGTTTTCTATCACCACGTCTTCCCCATCTAAACAAGAAAGAAAGGTTGACTAAAATAGACAAAACCTGCAATAAACACTGAAGACAGGACACGTTCTTTCAACCTGGGCCGCAAACAAAACTTTCAAAACAAAATTCCCCCTTGAAGTTACTCGTCAGAGTGCAGCCTGGGCGTAATTACAAGTGAATTTGCTTAATCACACAAATTACAGAGCTGTTGCCTTTTCACAAGCTGTCTTAGGAAGTGTTGACAGATTACAGACAGAGAACTGCAGTATTTTCCTTTTTTATTTCTCTATGAATCATATGTCTGAATTCATGCTTTGATTTACGTTCAACCACTAAATGGGAACATCCTATAATTACCCTGTCTACCAGTCAGCCAGGGACCCAGGAAGTGACAGTGCATATGATCCATACAAGGCTGTGGTACTCCACACATAAACAACAAAATCTTGCGGTCTGCTTATATTGATTATGACAGCCTATGAGTTTAGCAGTATGGGGAACAAATTGTAGAAATTAAACAGTGCAGAATAGTACTTTAATTTAATGTTAACGTTTATAAATGGGTGGGGTTCCTACCAGAACTCAATGGAGCCTTTGAGACATTGTCCACTTTCAGTTCCTCTGAGCACAGGTACTTTCCCAGACGTCTCAGTGAAACCATAGCCTGAAACAGAGTCAGTGGTTAGTTAACTGACCTATATCTATCACATGGGAGCATGAACATATACCATCAGGCACCTAAGATTAAAAAAACAACATCTCAGAGCAATCGCACGTATTCAATTAAAACGTCACCGACCTGCATGGTTGTGCTTATAGCAAATGGAAGCTGGCTGAGTGGGGTCTTCAGGATGTTGATCAGCGCCATTGAGACAAAAACTTTTCGTGCATCCAGGACGTTCCTGTCATCGAGTGTCACGTAGACTCCAAACATGGCGAAGGCAATCTTGAAGGGGAAAAAAAGATGTGAAATGTTAACTTTACTGGAAAGAACTTGTGTGATGGATGATCTTTAGATACACAATTTAAAGGATAAGGCTGGGGTTATTCTAAATGTCTCTAATTGTCAGTAATATATCTCAAGAAAAGACCAAAACCAACAACAATGCCTTAGTCTGTCTCTTAGTTCTCTCTGACTTCCCCGCCCTGTCTGTGGCACTCAGCTCCAAGCCCATTTGTTCCTATTGAAGATATGAATCTTTAAAAAGAGGTCACAAATATATACTTTCATGTTTTGTTTCATTTGTTACCAAGCTACTATTCTAACCGCCCTTGTACAAAGCTCAGTGAACCAAACACTGTCAGTTTGAGGTCTGTATGCAGCCTTTTCATTAGTAGCTCTTTCAGTTTAGAGCTCTTACCAGGAAAGAAGAGGAGTTGAAGGATGCGATGGAGATGGAATAAAGGATCTGAGACTTCTTCAGGGCTTTGAGCTCTTTTTCTCTATGGCCCAAAACCTGCTCCAGGAAGGCCTTTTCCCAGGCATAGAACTTCAAGATTTTTATTCCATTCAAGATCTCATTCATCAGTCTGATGCGGCCGTCCATGAACTTCATTTGGATCTCCTGTTGGCCAGACAGAGAGGTTTAATTATCAAAAAATAAGCTGCGGCACAGTGGAAAGACAATTACCAGACCAAAGCAAATACACGCATTTGTGAACATGGGTTTGTCCGCTCTTATTACAGCTGTAGTAGTTTTCCTGAACATCATAGAACTTGTTTAAGTCAGAAAGAATTTATAGCTTGTTACATTTTAGTGATTTTTATGACAAGGAAACAACAAAGGGCCAGGAATGCGGTCACTGCATTCAAGACTAAGTTCGATTAAATTGGCATCCAAATTTACAGAACCGTCTGTTGCTTTTCCAAAGAAATTAAAAATTATGTCTTCCTACTGCCCACCCTTTCCTTTCATTGTTTTTCAAACACATTATATGGGGCAGACATCAAAAGGACAAGAGAGAATGTACCATCCAGGCCAAACACCCACACGGCTCTTCAGGCACTATCTAAACCAGCTGTGGCATCCCTGACCTAACATGCCAGATGTGTCAGGGCTACTGAAGCAAAAGTGTCAAGGATTCCTGTAACTGTTTTTACCTGTAGCTTGCTTCTTTTCTTTGCTATGAATCCGTTGAGTGGAAAAATGAGAATGACAGTGGCAATTCCTGCCAATGCCGATGGGCCAAGATGCTAAATAAAACAAAGAATGAAATGGTGTTAAGGGCCTTTCAGTTAAAATGAAGCTGTGCACGAATGAGCGTCATTGTGAAAAAATATCGGACATACCTGCCAGAGAAAGAATAGACATAGAGCAATTTCAATAGGAGCCAGCCAGACAGCGTTGAAGTACACCACAAAGTCCATGAGCTTCTGAGTGTCTGCCGAAACCAGATTCACAATCTCGCCCACAGTGCAAGTCCTCCTGGAGGCACTGTTTATCACCAAAGACTGGATTGACAACAAAAGAGACAGAGACATTTTAGCACTCAGTTGTCCAGTATAAATTTACACCCTCGTAAAGATTTCAGACGATCATTCATCTGAGGTAAAAGCTGGTAATCATACACTGTTTTCCTGTCTGGAAGGAGAGACAGCTTTTGTGTTTGCCATTTAAAACACAGTTTAGGTTAGCGGCTACACATCCATGAATACAGATTTACCCACCTTCCTGTAAACCAAGCCCATGACAGCTGTCTTCACTCTCATTCCCACTGTGAAGCAGGTGTACATGTACTGATGGTTGAAGAGGGACTGGAGACAGGACAGCAGGAACATTAGAGTGGCGTAGAAGTAGCCTTTCCACAGCGGAGCGTCTTCGTCTCTCATGAAATCCAGAAGAAGACTGTGGAGGAAGAGATTAATACTTAATCAAGATGTTCAGTAGTTTGAACATACCTCAGTTTTTGTGTGCATGTAAGAGTCATGGCTATACTGTATGACAACCCTATTTCTATGTATGGTTTTCCCTGGAGAGTAATGAATGAAACAAATCAAAGCAGACACAGACAGGTTTTCACCCTGTCAACATGATTTTTTTTACGGTGTTTTTTATGACTTTCATTGTGTGCCTTAAACCAATGGCCGTGAGCACTGCTGTGGCTGCTGGCTTGCTGGTTAGCACAAAGTAGCTCGGGTTGCACAACAGTGCGCAGCTTGTGGCCGGGCTGCCCTCACACTTGGCCAGCGGCTCCCTTATTGTGGTCCGACAGCATTGCTGCCATTTAGAGCCTCCTCTCCCTCTCCGCCTGTCCTCCTTACTGCAGCACAGAGGCCTGTGGTCTCGTCTACTTTTCCTGCTCACAGCTCCATGACCGTAATTAACACTTCCACTGATTCTGTGCTGTGCAACAACAACATTCCAGTCTGGCTAGTGGGATTGTGTGGCGGGTGGCTGGTCAGCCATGACCTGTTTTCATTGCTGCCAGCTTCTGTTGTTGTTTGATTATCTGAGTCACGAATCATTGAAAATAGAACAATGAAGGTGATATCTGAGGGGATAAACAAAGAGTTGTTTACACAGTTACATATTCTATCTATCTATTTCCCACAATTAGCTAAACTCATGTTTCTTTAAATTATAGCAGGAAAATATAAGCTATTTCACTTAAATCTCTGAATTAATTTGGACAGTTCACCACCCAAAAACCACAATAAAACCCATGGACTGCAGTCCATCCAGGTAATTTAATTCTGAGCTGTGGTTTGGAAATATTGGCTGCAAATTTCCTTTAATACAGTGCACGCAATGCCATTTGGTCTGTGGGACGCGGAGCAATGAAAAAGTTATATTTGAAAAACTCAACAACATTTCTTTCCAAATATAATGACAAGGTTACATGCGATAGCAACCTTCTAATAAGCAGTTTTATTGAGAACTTCTGTTTTTTTTATCAAGCACAGCAGCCTGATTTCTATCTTCATGCAGAACGAACAAACATTTGTGAATGATCTTGCCATGTTGGGTGCTGTCTGCACCACAAACAAGACACCCCTGAGTTCCATGGTACTGGGTTGAGGTACACACTAATATCATTCAACATTGGCAAATCACACCACAGCTTTTTATTGCCAGATGGTGAGAGCAGATTTAGGTGTTGGTGCACTCTTCCTGTAAGTCTTACCTAAGCACCTGGGGGATGGCGAACATGAAGGCATCGTGGAATATGATACACAGGGTACCAGTCAGGAAGTATGGACCAAACTTGCGTGCCAGCGCCCTCAGTAGGAAGAAGCCAGAGCTCTGCTCCTTCTGCAGCTTCCTGAGGAGCTGAGCCTGGTCTGGTAGTCTGCTCCCCAGCGCCACACCCGATGCTAAGTCCTTCTCCTGCCTGCCAGAGGTAGAGAACGCACGCAGTTACAGACTACACATCTGTGTCAGAGATGCCCCAACATGATGCTGGTGCCTTTCAAGTCGTTAATGTAAAACAGACTGTAAAAAAACAACCTCTGTTGCTACTTGTACCATCACTGGTGTACTCAAGAATTCGCCAGCAGTAAAAAGGCATTATTCACTGACATAATTATTGGAGTCAATGAGGGATCTTCAAAGCGCTGGGTCATGTTAACAAGCTTCGACACAGGGCTCTTGTCTTGACATTATGGTACTGTATGTCCTCAAGGGACCTCTTTGGACCTATTCTGAGCCCAGTCCCGGATTTCAATTTGCCGCAATCATGGCTAAGTCATGCTCTGCTCAGGTCATTAATTCAGCCAGCGCCATGCTGACGTTTGACCACATTGCAATAAAATGGAATTTATTCTTTGGCTGTTAATCTTTGACAATAGCCAGACACTAAATTGTGGATTACAGGCCTATGTCAAAATAGTAATATAAGCCAGAGAAATATGAAAGCCAATGTGTGCATTGTGCACATGTCTTTTATTTGTGAATATTTGTCTTCTGCTGCACGTTTTTTCATGCTACAACTATTTGCTGATAAACATAGAGGATTAAGCAGCCAATCACAGGGCTCATTAAAGGGGCAGATTGTATGCTAAAAATCTATTTAGTAGATAGATAGTAGATGTCATTAGGGTTAAGATGTCATCAGGATTATTGGAGACTAAAACTTCCTAACAAAGTTTGTGTTACAAGGAGTTTGATGGAGTTTGATTGACAGAGTGTTAATCAGGCAGAGATGGTCAAACTAAAATAATGCTATTGGTTGCATTATGTGAAATGTAATGTTTTTTGGAACTTGATTTTATGACCAAATACCTGCAAAAATATTAACATTCCCATCAGCCTCAGCTGTACTTTGTGTTTTGTGCTAATTAGGAAATGTCAGCATGCTAATATGCTAAACTAAGCATGTTAGCATTGTCACTGTGAGCATGTTAGCATTTAGCTCAAAGCACAACAGAACCTGAGTACAGCCGCACAGAGCAGTTTCAATGGTTGTAGACTCGTAGTCTTGTTTAATCTCTTAAATTTAGACTTTAATCTAGTCTTTTATTAGTCTAGTAAACACCAATTCGCTGGGGTATGTTAAACAAACAGACATCAATCATCAAGTGTTCTCACTTTTGAAGTTTGGCACATTCATCTGTCCAGTCCTCTTCCAGCTCAGAGATGATCTTGTGCGACGTGTCTTCCTCCCTCAGGGTCCACAGATCCTCTGCTACCAGCGGGGTGCGATATCCTTTCACAACAAGCCTGAGGAGGATGATTCATACATATAATCGTCAACAAAACACATATTATTGTAAACAAGTACAAACTGTTGCTGTAGTGAGTCAGCCGAAAGGCAAAAAATTAGGGTTTTTTAAAGAACCATCTTACCCAGTGAACCACCAGAAGAGAATCTTTGACAGGAAAGAGGCATCTTTTACAGGACAGGGATTCTGCAACAAATTAGAGACCAGACTTAGTGTTGTTTTCGCAGTGAATCTCTCACCACTTTTCGCTTTCGAGACATACACAGCTTCGCAGAGGCCGTTGGTTGATGGTTGAATGGTGCACTTGTGAGGAGTGTGTTTAATGATGCTAATGTGTGTATAGTCAGGTGGTCCATTGTGGGGAGTAGAGGCCATGAACTCCCACACGACACGATAAATAGAGTTCAGTGTTAGCGCATGGGGAAGATGACGTTTTGAGGTCTAGTGCAGACAGAGCGGAAATGTGTCATCACAAATTGTCCAACAAGTGGATAGACACAAACATATGCAGACACACAGAAAGTTTGTCCTCTCACGCATTCCTTATGGCATCTCTCCACCCTGCCACCCCCTCACCAGAGTGTTTGTTCTGTTCATTACTAGCGCTCTCGCTCTTCGTCCCCTCACTTCCTCTCTTCCTGTGAGTAACTCTAACCAGAGCTTGGGGCGGGGAGGAGGAGGAGGTGGAGGAAGACGAGGAGGACACACCAAGGACCGACCAATGGGTGTGTCCACCACGCCAGACTGCGGCTTCTGCACCCTCAGCCTCCTCACCACCGGCCAAGAGGTTCTTAGGGACTTTTCCAGCTATTTTGATTGTTTATCACCGGGGAAATATGTGACGTCACACGTCTGTTTGATTGATTAGAAGCTCATTTTCATTCACCTGTCAGCTGTACTGAATCGACTTGCTATTTCAAGCTTACCAAAGGGTCGTCAAGCTAATGTTTGATGACATAGTGAGATCTGTATTAAGTAACGGATGTACTGTTGTGTGGTCACGGACTCAGCAGCAGCGGTCATGATGTTGTCCAACGCTGAAGTGAGTGAGTTGGCGTTGATGGTATGCAGGAGAACAACGGCACATACACACACACACACACACACACACACACACACACACACATATTCACACTCCCATCATAGGAAGCCAAAAAAGTGAAGTGAGAGTGGAAGGAGGGAGGGAGGTGAATCACATCATTTCCTCCAAAAGGGAAAAATGTCTTGACAACAAAAGTTGAAAACCACAAGATAGTTGCTCAGGCTTTTTCTTCCCTGCGTATTGGATCGGGGTGTTTTTGACGGAAGTGGGATACATTCTCCTCTGCCTACCTTTTCCAAGATGGGTTTTCCCTCTGGAGGCTGGTCAGCAAAACAGCACAAGAAGAGCTGGGCCAGTTGGATTGTGAAGTAGGAGAAGAAGGCGAGGTATCGTACAATGTCCGAGGCAATGCCCTGTGGAATAAGAAAGCACAGATTAAGGAGGCTGCTAAAGGACTGAAAAATACCAGTCTTTAGCAAGAGATCCTTCCGTTTATTTATTTTGAGCTATTCCAGACAAGTTTCGTAAGTTAGACTCTTATTTTGAGCTAGGGACACAATAAATTGCCTTTGTGGCCGTGCACATGCCACAGAAAAATAACAGTGTTCTTAAATCAAGACATAAGGTTTTCAACAGGATCAAAATGTGTTTTGGTTGTTTCGTCACTTTCAACATTACTTAACAAATCACACAACATCCTGTGGCATACAGCGTCATTTTACTTCACTGTGGCTTTGTGTGCAGTTTCACAACAACATGAAAATTCATTACATGGCTTTTCCCATGCTTACACAATGTATAGCAGAGGATATGGTTTATACACCAAGATCACAAACACAATAAAGCTTATTTTGGACCTTAAAACTAAATCAGTGAAAACCCCAAAGTCTTTAATGGCGTACTTTATATAAATAAAGCCATAGTTAAAGCTGCCTCTCCTTCTCGCCAAGAGCCTGTATCTGTAAATAGGGAGATTGTGGTTTTACAAACCAGCACCCTTACATTCAATCAAGCGTGCAGCTGCGATATTAACTACTCAGAGACTTTTGAGAAATGTAGGACTCGCATGTTATTCTTGACGTACAGAAATTGGGGTTTGGCAGGGGCATTGTTTACCACTGGGTCAGGGCCGCTGCCACAGCCAGTCTGTTGTGCAGCAGAATGGGTTTGCATGAAAGTCAGAGCCATAGTAAACAGTATAACGACTTTCTCTGAATATGTTATGCTGTGCCCAGAAAGGAGATATGAAGGGGCCAAATGGATCCGGCCACACTATGAAAAACAGGGTCATGGTCGGAGAGTGGGTGGGAAAAATGTAGGTCAAGCGACTATGAATGGCCAATGTTCCACAAACATGAACTCAGTCAACTTGCAATGCTGCAACATGAATTAGACACTTTCTTTATATATATTTACAAAATGTGTCAGTACAGGAGCTGTGCTCTAACACTTTTACAGCACAGCTGTAAAAGTGTGCTGTACCAGCTCAACCAGCCTTGAGCTCTGGCTGGTTGAGGTAAAACCTATCCTTCCGCCAGTGCGGTAATGTCGCCACAAACACCAGACACAACAGCGCAGTAGTCTAGCTATATGTATAAGGACTTGAATGTAACGGATGGTCATTCATATGTAGAAGTCCCACACTCCAGCTTTAAGCTAATTAGCTTATTTAGCTAGCGGTATTTTCATATTTACCGTACAGACGGGAGAGCAGTAGAATTCTTCTCATCTAACTCTTCAAGAATGAGAATGAGCATTTTTCTTCCAAATGTCTAACTAACCTATTCCTTCAACAGGAGTTATCAGCTTTAACTTAAATCAATGAGAACTTTCTTTTGTTTTATTGGTTTTAGGGTGCAGTGAACTCCAGACCTTTTTTTTGTGTAGTTGTCTTCATAATCTCCAGTCCAACTTTGACTGCATCTTCTGCAAATCCGACACTGCAGCATACCATTTCATGTCAGTCTACCTAATTTATAATTGTACTGTTCACTCCCATGACCAAACAAAAGACGCTAGATGGTAATAAACAACAACCCATATGAATTTGGTTAATCAAGATCTGGATATACGATATGGTCGAGAAATATATGTGTGGTCACCTATCCTATGTGCACGTGTGTGGTTGAATGAAATGAAAACATCTGTGTCTAAATTCTAAATGGCCTCGCATTATGTGCGGATGCATAGATTTCCATCTGGCTGTGTTTACAGCAGTGTAGGCCCATAAACACAGCGCTGACGTTCCTCTGGTCTGACCCTGGGCTGCCATGTCTCACCAGCATTTATCCCAGGGCCATCATTACTCTCCCCCAAGCAGTGTGGGAATGTCACACTGAGGACGATAAAACAGAAATATGGATGTGTGTGTTTGTGTTTTTTTATTTAGAAATGCAAATGCGACTGCCCCATGGCTGCGTGCGCTTAAATAGAAACCTACCCCATACAACAATGATTGCAGTGTCTGACACGACACGCAGGAAGAAAAGAAAAACTTAAACACACACGGGCTTGACCAGAATTGGCAGTGTCATCCTCCAACACTTGGTTAACCTTCGGTTACCTTGGTTGAAATTGGGGGATGAAACAGAAACTCTTGCTGACACAGGGTATATCTCAAGCTGTGCTGCTGGAGTCTTGCCTCTAGACTATGGGTAGGAGTGGACCTGATTAGATATCCCTGCATCTTGTTTTTACACTGAAAGTTCACTGAGTTCAACCCTGACAAACACATTCACTTTGGTTCCGAATTCTTCCTTTATTTTCAATCGAGAGAGTTTTTGGATGCTTGGAACATACAGCATCACGTGTTAATGTATACAGTAGGACACAGTGATCATAGTTCTAATATATGGCATGATATAGTGTTCAAATTCCATATTCATTAATCAGCTAAAGACATACCTCATCCATGGCCAGCTGGATCTTCGCTCTGAGAGGCACCAGGGAACAGACAACAGCCAAGACCCAGAACAGGAAGAGGAATACAGAGGAACGACAGCCTCTTATTCTTTCCAACTGGATGATGCATAAGGCCAAGATCTAGAGACAGTGAGAGACAGAAATACTTAATTTAAGAGTTCACAGGCAGGCTTCTTATAGCACAGAGGAAACAACTCTATCCCTGAGCCAGAAAGCACTCAATTCTGTGATGCCACGTTTTAGAACAACCTGGAGCGACTCAACAACGACACAACTAGGACAGGAAAACGTGATTTCCATGTATGAATTGCCTTTTTGGAACTAAATGAAATCTTGTTGACATACCAATGAGCGTTTTATGATAGTTACTATCAGTTCTAAACTTCGACCCAAGCTATTTTTCTTTTTGTGGTGAATTTTTAGTAAAGATGGAACTGCTCTGTTGCTCTGGGAAATACTTAATTCCAAATGCTATTCAGTGCTACTTCAGTCAAAGAAAAATGAAGCACCATTTCTCCTGCATTAGATGCCGACATTTCTTAACAGAGCAAAGAGGGTATAATCAGATTTATTCTGATCTAATGCAGCCAATGGTGGTTTTGAGAAAGAACTTGGGTTTCTGGGATTTTCCTGGCCACAGGCGCAGATGTGATCTGGCTGACTTCCGCCAATAAAGAAACTACACATGTATGGTATGCCGGATGCCCAATACACATTGCCTAAACTTATTATATACTTTCCGTAAAAAAAAAAGATGTTTTTTCTAAAATAGGCCTGATTCAGTGTTTGAATGTGGCTGTCTATACTCAGAGGAGTCATGCATCTGCCGTTGAACCACGATATAATTGGTCCTTCTCTGAGTGGTTGGCCAAGTGAGACGTCACTTTGTCATGCCAGCTCATCACCAAGTGGGGAGAAAGCGGGTTTAAGTTTCATAAGGAGTACCACATTGGTTACTTTGAGCCACAGTACTGTCCTGTTATAAACCATAGTGCCTGGTCATTATATACGTTTTTCACATAAACAACCTTATACATTTTATGGGGGGAGATGTGTACAGATCTCTGTGTGGTGGCCAAGAGGGTAAACATGTTTATGTGGTCCCGTGGATATACAGTAAACAACATACATGGTTCACGCTTACTTGCTGTGGTGACACACTGATTATTTGTTCTTTTGTTCATTTATTTTTCCTACACACTTGACATTTGCCAGTCTATTGAAGGATGAATACAGACAGAAAGGCACTTACAATCATACCTATGGGGAATTTAGAGTCTCCAGTCCACCTGACTGGATGTTGGAGCCAAAAGCACACCTATAGAGGGGATGCGAACACAGTGACACCATGCCAACTCAAAGCTTGTGAACGTTCAAGAATATGATGTGCTTTAGAGGTGAAGAAGTCCTAATTACAAGTACTCGACGTACTAGTAACTGAATGGCTTTTTACTTACACTATTTTACATGACTAGTTTTCAACCCAAGCCTCATTCATGGATTTTGGCCACATGCAACAAGCTGTAAATAATAAATTACTATCACCTTATAGTTTATATTGCAAACATGTTGGCAAACAGTCGCTTTTTTACACATCCAGCCAATATAAAGCAATATAAGCATTATTTTGGAGTCATGCCCTTGTCCACCCAGATGTGAGTCAAATATTCACTCTTCTTTTAGCTCTAATTTGGTCTCTACAAACTCCTGAAGGAAATACGTGGCTTGGCATGTAGCGTACAGTGGATTTTTTCAGAGGTTTTTAAAAAGGAGCTGTCTCAGTGTCTGGAAACGAGGTTGAGGCTCTAAAACCAACGCAAAGAGTCGAAAAGATGCTATAAAAAAAAATAATCCTGTAGAGCTGATGGGAACTGCAGAGTCAGTGATAATTCTCTGTGTTTTCATCACTATGAGCGATACATTTTACATTACACATAGTCATTTGATCCATTGTTGATTTAAAAATATAGATAACTGCAGCTTTAAGTAGTATTTAAATAAATCAACAACACTTGATAATTACCAAAAAACACTGTTTTTAAAAGCTAAAAAGGTTCCAATACTGCACATTGATTTTATATCCTAGTTTTGATCAATAGACTCTTCTATAGGAGTCAGCAGCACCAAGCCCATGGTAAGAACTTAATGTACTCGACTGCTGGTACTTTATGTCCTGAACTGATGATGAGGTTGAGGCTGCATCCGCCCCTACCAAGCCTTAACATAAGTGAAGGGTTTGTAAAGCTGACCCTGGGTCAGCATCTGAGGGCAAGGACCCTCCTATTCCTAGTCTTCCGCTCTGACTTGCCATATTGCTGCAAACCATCAGCCCATCTGTTTGTAGAAGTCAGTGGGTGGAACTAAGTCCATCACTCAGCCTTGAATCAAACCCCTACCTTATAATTACATGGGAAGTGTGCAGTGCTGGGGAAGGAATAGGACGTTTGCGTCATGGTATTGCTGATTATAGTCAGTGTCATGAGAGTACTTTTCATCAATAGTGACCATGATTCGTTCGTGGCCTGAAAACTGTTCCCATACATTAACTTGAGTTGAAGGGCAACAAAACAAGTTAGTCAGAGCAACAAGAGCACAGTGTTCCAGGCCTGCACCCAGGGAACGGGTAGTGGTGGTGGTTGTGGGTGGCTACAATCAGCATCAAGAAAATTATATCCTTTAATAAAGAGAGGTCTGGCAAGTAGATTTAAAGATCAGTGACACGATCTTAATCGGATTTAGTAGATGTTTGTTGTCTGTCCCCTTGGTCTGATAAATGATATCCTCAAAATAAATGACCTATTTTTGAAATATATCCCTTGATACAAGGGACGTCTTAGTGTATTTTTACCTAAACGTGCTGCTATTTACTCAGGAGTCTGAAAAGACCACAGTTGGGCAAGGCTGTCTGACTTGAGACTGTGCAGCACCTGTATAAGGCTGCAGAGAGAGGAAGCTTTGTGGGTAAAGCTATACAGCTCACTGGGCTACAGCAACCCTTCCTATCCAGGTACTGCATTGTAATTCTTATATCACTCCTGCTCAGGATAAACAGCATTTTAAACTTGCCATGCCACCCATGTTGTCAGCTGCACCCCTTTTTCTGTTTGCTCTTACTCATCAGTTAAACATCATTTAAAATCTGCAGAAAATGAGTGGGATTGATGTTCTGAGAAACATTCAGGGTTGTTTCCATCAACACAAGCCACTGAAAACATTTCTCTGATTGCACACTAGCCCTTATCTTCTATAAATAATGTTCTGTAGCCCACTATACATGCTACTCTAAACCCAAGATGTTTGGAGGGAGAAGAGACAAACAACATTTGTAAAGATTAAAGATCTAGACTGCTTAAATCTGCACAGGTCTGATTTGGATCTAAACATTTGAGTTGTGTGAGCTGTTTTTTCCTCAGACTTGAGCAAATCAATGTGCACACTATGGATTTTGGGTATGGTTTTGTTTATTTAAAACATAAGGTTCTTATTCCAAGGTGAATTTGATGAATGTTTTGTCCTTTATCTCTTCTTCCTTTCTGCATTGCAATTAAACACGTTGCACCTTAAATACAGTTTTGGTCAGAACAATGGCGCTCAAAGAAGGAACTGGCTTCAAAACTTCCAGTCCAACAGCACACCTGTAGCCTATATAAAGACCAAACCTTTCTATGTAATTAGGTTTAACAGAGGCTACAATTGTGTTTGTCACCTTTGGTGGTTTTGTGTGTTTGTTTTTTTAAGATGCACAAAAAGTTTGGAAGCGATTCAAATGAGCTTGATTTAAAACACACGATTAGTCAAGGCACTGCCACTACTGAACAACTCATTTGCATGCAACTAAATGATTGGATAAGCATCAATGAAAAACTTGATTCAATAAACTTCACTGGGCAAGCACTGTCTATCCCCCTATAGTTCATGAGTGAGTCATGCTCACAGTTTAATTGGCCTGCAGTGGCAATGATGTGGGGAAAACAACATAATATACTTTGGAAAAGTAACAACATCTGAAATATTTTTGGTTTATATACTGTCTTTTTTTATTATATATGGTCTCCCACTTGCACAGCACCTACCCATAACATTTTTCATTGTATTTAAACTTTGCACGTATGTACGTACACCGAGTCCACATCAAACAGTAGCTGATGTCACTACACATGTACTCTGCAGCCTGATGAGTGGTGGTCAAATACTGGCGGCATTTACAGGACGGTGTAATATTTGCATTGCCTGCAGCACTATAAATCTATCCCTGGATATGCATCTTTGCACCTCAGTGTCAGGCCAACATACGGTACATAGACTATATATTCTTTCATTTTTCTGCACATTGACATGTGAGCCAGCAGGACACGGGCTGAAATATTCCCAAACTTCTCTGTTACCCAGAGCAACGTAGGAGCGATGTCAGATGTGCGATTTGAGCTACAATTCAGTTGCATGGCTCAGTAGTTAAAGCTTTTTCCATACACACACCATGGATGCACTGGGACTCTGTAAAACTTACTAACCCTACTCACAAAAAAACAATTGCATGACTCTTTGGAATTCACTGTGTGTTGTCCTTCTGCCCGCTCATTTTATTACCTCTTAAAACGTGATCAGGGACAAATGACAGGGCACATTCCGTTTGCTTATCTCTAGAAACTTGTGAAATTACTTTAAAGTAACGAGCTACACACACACACACACACACACACACACACACACACACACACACAGTACATGGACTAGTTGTTTCAAGTGGATGAGTTTACAAACTGACTTAAGCCAATATCCATGTTGAAGATGGACGTTGATCTATAGATTCATCACTTTGCAGGATGCTGCTCATCCACCCTTGATGCACTAATGCAGGTGTCACAAAAGGTTAGAAGCTTTTACAGCTAAAAATATTCATGAAATTGAAATGACAGATATGGGTAAGAAGATCAAAATCAGGAAAGAGTCACAGTATTTACCACAGTCATGCTGCGTATGATGGGGCTGAGTAGGAAGACCATATGCTGCTGGATCTCCTGGCTCCTCTCCAGCAGGATGTAGAAGAACTCCACAAAGCCAAAAGAGGCCAGCAGGAAACCCAACACCTGAGTGGGACAGGAGAGCAATGGAAGACTGAATAGAGAACCTTTACGGTCACATTTGCCAATGTATTTCTTTTCTGTTAAACAATAAACTGAAGAGTGGCCAAAGTCTGTGTCAAGTCTCACCATCTTGGCGGTGCAGAGGCAGGACATTCGAATGCGTCCGCAGTCATGGCAGTAGAGGTGAAGGCAGTAGAAAGGGGCCAGCAACCACAGATAGATACAGGGGACCCACACCAGTACTGTGTTCTGGAAACACTGGGTCAGGTCTGGGTTGGCTGTGTACCACGTACGGTTCCAGTCCTACAACAAAGATAAAGTCAGAAGTTTAGATCAAGAGAATATGCCTGAGAGTCAAGGTGTGACTTTATATCCATCATCTGACAGACAAGAGCATGGGAGAGCCAAGTCCAGAGAATTCAGACTTGGTGCGGATCCTATTTTTCATCCATCAAAGCAGCGGAGAGTGAAAACCACAGCAAGTCAACAGAAAATGTGTCTGTGCCCAAACCGACAGAGTGTGAGTTGGAAGAGGCCTCCTTTTGCTAAAAAGCTGAGTCAGTTTTTTTTTTTTTTCCACGTCTTTGACTTGTTTTACTAATTTGAGTAGGACAATGTAAGCTGTCAACACATTAAAATGTGAGGTCAAGGATTATACTAATAATGAAGCCTATAAACAATAAAAGTCCCTGCAGACGAGGTGTGTTGGGCAAATGCTGGCAAACGTTTGTGATTATGTAACAGCAGCAGAGGCAGGATAGGTTGCCTTTAAAAAAAAATTAAAAAACACACACACCAGGGGCTAAGTGGCTTGTTGTTGTCTTGCTTCCCTTGTTTATCACCTCAGTAGCCTAATGAGGGGCAGGGTGTCTGGCTGTGCTAACAAGGCTGCCCTGCGGAGTCACCACAGGAAGTGGTTTTTTATAGCTTCTAGCATGGCGGAGTAGTCTGGCCCTGCTGGTAGAGTCCCAACTGGGATAAGGGACAGAGGCCACAATTGGTGGCAGCTGCAGGATCATTATGTAACGCAGCTCTGCCGGTAAACCACATCAGGTGAGACTCTTGTGGGCAGTATGTCTCAGCATGAGTAGTGATTAATTCACATTTAGCAATCACTACTGTTTCCAACCTCTGGAGCCACAAGGGTCTGAATCATGGTCTGACTGTAGGCTACCTTTTTGAATCACACAGGGTCACAAAACCTAACTCTTTAAAATATAGGTGGTTTAGGTTATGTAAAGAACACGCCATTTTGCACATTCGTTATACTAGTGGTCTCTGTGAGCACTGATGTACCAAAATCCATTAAAGTGATGAATCTCTTGAGAGGCAGTGAGTGGGAGGCTACTTTCGCAGACCCTTCTGACTCCTGCGGTCAGTGGCAGACGGATGAACAGAACACTTTTATGTAAGAAATCCAACTTGTCAAACCGCCTCCAAGCACTTTCTTGTGCATTTTGCTCAGTACTTATGCTGTTTCTCACCCTTGGCTGAAGTGGTTGCAGTAAACTAGTAGATGCCAAAAGCTGGGGTACTGCAAGGTGTCTATTTTTACCTGACAAACACAGCGATGTGAAAAGTGGGAGAGACTTTTTTACTGTGCTACAAATCTGCTAGAGATCCAGAGCAATTCAGTGGCTCATAACGAGTTAATGAAATCTTACACAGCATTATGCTAATGTGAGTATGTGACATGTATGAACTAAGAACACTGTAATTTCAGAAGGCATTGATCACTTTCCTGACAGTTTCCCCTTGACTTTGACCGGTTTGTTTTTTTCAAATTACAGGATGGCTCGATTTAAGAGGAAAGTACACTGCTAGCTCCTAACTTGGCCCCTTTCAAATTTGTCCACCCTAAAAAGCTTGCATGCACAGGTGGATCAAACCTCTACTGCTGAGCTGCAAGTTCAGTATTAAAGCCATATAAATCAACATCTCTACCCTAGGGCTGTGCGAACGATGCTGTTCCAAAAGTACGTGAAAGTATGTGAAAGGTTGATTACTACAGTTAATAACTGAAAGCACTTTGCAGCTAGCTGTTACATAAAACATCCTTTTTGTGATGAATGTAATATGGCTGAGAACCTCACATCTGCACTTCTGAACCTTTGTGGCAAAGAGACCTGCACGAGATAACAGTTTACTTTCACTTTCTCTCAACTAAGTTTGATAGCCATTGTTTTGAGCTTTTGCAGGAGCAAAAACTGAGAAAGAAAGAGGCGAGTTGAGAGCGAGTGCATTTAATCATTTTGGCATTCTAGCTGGATCGCGGCCATCCTTTGAGCCGGGATTTAGAATGTGGAGGTTTGCTCATATACAAGACTAAAAAGCCTTTCCAACAACAGCTCACTTAGTGTGATGCATCTCCACCTCTCAGCATGTCATTGTGCTGAATCACAGAGCAGAGTGACGGTAAACACAACTCTGACACACATCAAAGGTAAAATCTCCCATTCAGACTTGCTTTAGATTAGATTTCTAATGCACTCGCATGCGTACAGGCTGCAAACTGAGAAGGTCAGCGACGCTTATGCTATGGTGATTTTCTTCCTGTACTGCTTAGTGCTGCCAACATTTTAGCTTAACCCACTCTCCCCCCACTTCCTCTTCTACACACAAGCTTATTATTTTTCATTCTATTGTTAGTAATATACAGTAAAAACCTGTTGAATGCTAATGAGCAGCATAGTTGATGGACAAGGACACAAGAACTGCATTCTAATGTGGCCAATGCTAATTGCATTAACCCCTAAATCAATCAGTGCTTCACGATTAAACAAGTTAACAGGAGTAAGTTAGCAAAAGCTATCAAAATTATCTCAATGTGTCATGCATTTAACAACCGTGGGTGCTCATAATGCAGGCTCAGAAAGACAAAAACAAACTTTTGCATGACCATTTACCAATTAATATTGGCTTATATCAAATGAGCATGCATTTTGTGACAATAAAAACTTGCCTGAGGCACCCAAAATATCAAACTCTTTATAACTGAACTAGATATGGTTCTACATGATCTGTTCTTGGCGAAGATACGCAAACACACACAGGAAATAGTCCAGGGTCAGTGAACACATAACAAACTCACCCATAGAGGGTCCAGGCCACTAAGTCTGCAAAAGGCATCCATCCACTCGCTTGCTCCTTCCTCCCTGATGCTCCACTTGTTGGGATCGATCAGCCCTGCTCCTCACACTGGATAGCACACACTTAGCACCAGTACGTGTTTGTGTGTGAGATGTGGGGAGAAAGAGTTTAGTATGTGTGTCCTTATTAGACTTTTTCTCTCTAGCTAATGGTAGTAAATCTTGGCTTTAGCTGGTTCCTGCCCGTCTGTCTGGGTGGCACGCTCTATGTTTATTAGTGTGTGTGTCTACGTATGTGTGTGAGGACTTTTCCTCCCCTTTAATAAAACATCTTCTCTCAATGAAACTCTGTCTTCTGTCTGCCTCGC
This sequence comes from Sander lucioperca, assembly GCF_008315115.2. Lineage (NCBI taxonomy): Eukaryota > Metazoa > Chordata > Actinopteri > Perciformes > Percidae > Sander > Sander lucioperca. Next base: position 19,297,202 of record NC_050176.1, read on the forward strand.
TGTTTGAACTGCTGCTGCCCTAAGATCCTGTGTCTTTCTGACTCTCACTCTGTCTGTCTGCTGTTTATGAGTGTGTCTCCTTGTTGGGTGGGTGGAAATATCTCTCTCTCTCCCTCTCTCTCCCTCTCTCTCTCTCTTCTCCCACATCTGCTGGATTTCGATCAAAACACCACAGCTACTCCCCTCAATGGGATGACAGTCCCACACCCAGACACACTCCTCCCACTTTCACTCACTGCCCCTTACCTCCTTTCTCACTCCTTCTTCCCCCCTTTTCCCCACATCCCAAACCATCGTCTCACCATACAGTGTCTGTTTGTGCAAATACATACCTTTCAAACTGAGACCAGCAACATTTAGACAAATGCCATGGTTTTAAAAACCTTCACTAAACTCAAATCCAGGATAATAGCAACCCTTAGTCACTGTTGTGTGACAGCTATTCATACTGTATGTGTCACCAGCATGGTGCAAAATTTAACATATTTGCATGTATGTGTGGAAGCCCTTTGCAAGTGGACACTAGCACCAATTTACAACATACTGCGTGAGTCACAAAATTATGTTTTTCAGTCCAGAGTTTCAGTGGAAAATGTGGAGCCACATCAGTGGCACAAAGCATCACATGCACTTCCCATGTATTGCAAAACTACTTGCTGATATAGGAAAAGAACACATTTGGTTAATAGGTAATGGTATTAGACTGAAACTTGCACTGTAATCGGAAAATGTGAAATCATCATGCAACTTTGTCACAAAGTGTCATGTTGAATTAAAGAGGGGTTAAAGGGGAAGTACGCCCATTTTCAAAATTCATACATGGTATTCCTATGGTCTAAGACAGTCTAAGAAGTCTAAAAACTGACTTTCAGATCGGAGAATACGATAATAGAATAAAGATCATTTGGGTATAAAAAAGAAAACAAATCCACAATCAGTATCCCATTCATTGTCTATGGAGCAGACTTTATACTTGATGACATTACAATTACTTCGAGAGAGAGAGAGAGAGAGAGAGTAGCTCATGTTCACAAATACTGATTGAACTTTAGGCCATATAAAAACATATTGGAATTTTTAATTTAGGTAGTGTTCCCCTTTAAATTCTAAACTCTGTGGCCATTTTGTCAGCATAGAAACAGTAAATGACATAAGAGGATTGTGCAAGTCTGATGTATATAGAAATGCAGGGATTTACAGAAACAAACTTGCATTATTGAATAATAAAATACAGCAAAATCCACCTTTAGACACATCCACGCAAGCGTGATGATGGCCACTCTGGTCAAGACACAGGGGAAAACTTCAGCACAGCAGCTGCGCAGGAAAGTATGACAACGTCTCCACTGGGACTAACACCAGCACGGCACCGCAGAGAAGAAACATGGAAAGTTCGGCAGAGAGGCAGACCACCACCAGGCCCTGTGTCTCGCCATGTGCAAATACGAAATTATTATTCTTTTAAAAGTTAGTCATCACTTTATGTTTCTCCTCCAGGCTAGCATGTGTTTTTTATTCAGCACTTCAACTAGCTCCAAATGAAGAGAATTATGTAATGTGGACTCATTTGTATGTGACATGTGTAAAATATTCTTTTAAAAGTTGGATTTGAATGTGTTGTTTTATGGTATAGTTGGAGGTGACATTAGGACAGGACACTGGAACTATAATTGTGGTAAAAAATATTGGTCAGAAATAAATATTTTGAAATGATGTGTGTTGGGTGTGCTTTGTTATGAGGTGTGGTCGGAAGGTCAGAAAGTTCAAAATGACCTTTTGCTCTCCCCAACGTTTATCCTGCTGGCTTCAACATTAACCAATGGAGGGTTAAGAGAACATGAATTAGTGTGACAAAGTCTAATGTAGCTGTCAGACAGATGTAAACAAAAAAGATATCCATTGTCTAACCGACTGTTGTGTTATGTCTCAGTCCCACAGCATGTGTGGAGTGTTGCTACCACCAAGAAATGGTCCGAAACACCTCAGGCAGTGTACCACAAGCAGTGGGTTGGGCAGTGTGTGTGTGTGTGTGTGTGTGTGTATGTGTGTGTGTGTGTGTGTGTGTGTGTGTGTGTGTGTGTGTGTGTGTGTGTGTGTGTGTGTGTGTGTGTGTGTGTGTGTGTGTGTCTGTGTGACTGTAGCACAGGCTGAACTGCAGTGTTTACGGTACACCTTTTTGTCCCAAATAACACCTTGGGTCCAAACACTGAGAGACTTAGTCTTCCCTTTCTGTTTTAACTCCCATAGCTGACATGCTTAAATGTCTGTGGTCGTGTGTGTTTGTGTTTTCCAATCAACAGTAGACAGATGACAACATCTGGTTCTTGGCTACAGGAGGACATTTTTAGGGGTGTGTGAGAACCTTTCTCGAAAGGGGCCCTGTGCACTGTGGTCTCCCCGTTAGTAAATGAGCATATATATTCTATGGGTTTTCTGTTTGGAGGAGAGATAGTACAATATCTCCCCTGCTGAGTCCAGAACAAACTTATATGCAGCAGCCAAGACTCCTCAGCTGATTGGTCCCAGACAGCAGCTTGAGGATGGGGGTGTTGCAATATATGGAGAAGAAGTAGCACAAAAACAACATACGCGTACAAGCACGTACGAGTCATGCATATGCAATAAAAAGCAAAAGCTGTGCAAACGGCTGGTACAGGCCCACATAACATACACAAACATACACATATATGTCTTGCAAATACGACCAAAATGAGCTCCGTGTCAGCCGATGGCCAGATGGTAGACTGTTTACACCAGTGGGGAGAGAGAAAGAACCCTAGCATGGACCCGATGAGAGGCTGGGACTGGAGCAAAGCCACTTAGTGGTCATGGCGTGTAGTAGTAGTAATGTGGACCTGGCAGGTGGTGGATGCAAAGGGTGGCTGCGGGGGTGGCAGTGCCCCAGCCAACTCGTGGTGAAGCGGTGGTTAACCAGTCTAGGTCACCTACACTTCCTCCGGCCTCTTTCCCTGGGAGGAAAAACAGTCTAGTCAAAATAATGGTGTCATTTAGGCTTTTTAAGTTTGAGCAAGGGGAGACAAATTTAGCAACAGCAAAGCAAAGGGAGGGGTCTAAAACAGATTAAGAAACAAGTGAACAAAATATCTGCTCTATATTTTTTCTCTCTCTCTTAGCTCTTAAATAAGCAGTCTTAAATGAGTGGCATAGCGCCAGTGCAGCCTGTAAATTCTGTTGTGTCAGCCTACGCAAGCAATTATAACTGGGCTCTGTCTTCCGCTTCTCTCCCTCCGGCTTTTACCCACAGTGCCATCTTAATCGGTGCTCACTGCTTCGCTGTGTTGTTGAAACTGACCTTTGACTCTGACGTGCTTCCTGTCTGTCAGCGGGATTGCTGTGCTTTGCTTGATATGATGGTGAGGAAGATACTGTGTGTAATTGTGTGTGTCAGACCTTTCCTCAGTGTGTAGACACCAGACCCGTCTCACATGCCTCTGTGCGTGATTTGAGCCTCCAAGCATTTATCACCTTACTGCCTTGGCACCTGCTGAGGAGTCATTCATAAGAAGTCCAAATACTCACAGCTTGATTATTCACATTCTGCTAAAGAAATAGTTAAACACACACACACGCACACACACACACACACACGCACAAACACACACACACACACACACACACACACACACACACACACGCAAATACGCACAATAAAGTTTTGGGAAATATGCTTTTTTTAGATTTAGATGAGAACATTACAACAAATGAAGCTTAGCATAAGTTCAACCAGGAAGACTATCTTACTTCACAAACCTGTCCAACGGTAAGAAACATCTGCCTCCAGCACATCTAAAGCTGAGGCAAATTTTAGAGGAGAAACGATTGCATATAAAGCCAATGGAAAGATGCAAGTCGGCACTAAATGCACCCAGAAACTGAGGCAAAGACATGTCTGTATGAGTAGATAGTGTTTTAATTTGAGTGAAAAATCATAAATCTGCTTTTTTATTGTTTATTTTATTTATTAGGGACCATGTACAATTTTAAACATAAATGTTACCATTTGATGCATTGTACCAGAGTTAGCCTTAGGCTAATTTACTTCTGCAGTCCCCAATTTACATCTGAATAAACATAGACAAGATGAGAGGAAATTCATTCAAAAAGAGCTTGCTAGCTAGCTGTTTTCCTCTTTTTCCAGTCTTAATGCTAAGCTATGCTAACAGGCTGCTCGTATATTTACCGGACAGATGTGAAAGCAGTCTTGATCTTCTCATCCAACTTCCCACCAAAGAGCAAATAAGCATGCTTTCAAAATGTTGAACTACTGCTTTAACGCCACATGGAAAACCAAGCTCACCAGAAAAGCTCTGAATCCGACCTTCACCATCTTCGTCTGTGGGGAATTTATATTTACTCCAAATTTTAGTCGCCTTGCACAACATTCAGAGATGCTACGGTTGCATAACCAATTTAGAATTGGTGGGCCCCAGTTTTTTTCTAATCTCTGGCCGGCATCACCAAACCTCAGACACAGTAAAGATGCTCTTTTTCTTCTCAGACAGCATATGGCTTGCTATCATTTTCTTAACTGCCCTGGAACCAGAAGGTGTCTGAATGAGACTGTGTTGTGTTTACCCTTCAGAGGAAGGAAAACCACGCGGGATGACAGTCAGCCAAAGGAGAGGCAGAAGTGGCCAAGGATTGGTACGGAGCACTCAGACAAACAATGTAAATAAACACATCAATGTTAGTCACTCTTGCCATTTATTGTGCTTGCTAATATATATATATATATTATACTTACTGTGTTGGCTGCTTGGTTATACTGTAAGTTCAATGACTTTTATAACATTATCACTGAAAAAAGAGGAAATGCAAATAAACAGTCATCACTGAAATTATGAATGTTACCCAAAAATAATGTTTGTTTTCCACTTCCTCTCGAATTTCATCACAGATTCCCAGACTGACAGACTTGTTTGGCAATGCATCGGCCATTCAGAGTACATAATGTGCCATGTGTTTATTTAAGTTTGATTTTAGGAAATCGAGTTCATTCAGTTTTTGCAGTTATAAAGTTCCTATCTATTTCCTGTTAAAGACAGTGATTGGAAGTGTTGGTTTTGCTTACAAAGGTGTATGATGATGATGATGATGATGAGAGACTAAACAAAGTCTAAAATTGTTTTTCTATATTAACCAAATGTAAAGTTACTTGTTTTGTCAGTATAATGGCTCTGCTAGTTGATAAATTGAATAAATCAACTGAAGCATCCCAAAATAAGGTTTATTTCTCTATGTAAAGAGTAATCGTCTCTATGAGTTTGGCAAGCCCCCCAAATAACATATTTACTGTGCAAGAATGTGACATATTGCTTGATTGTGACAATTGTTTTATTGTTTAAAAAATTACCAAATTAATATGGTTTGTCATCAGTAGCCATCATCATTTACTCTGTGAATAGAATAAAAATGGATAAAGTCTCAAAACTTTCTCACTCTTTTACAATAATTTGGACGGCCTATTTTTTTAAGACTAAATTCATGCCAGGCACAACGTTGCGTATTTGTGCTTCATATGTCAGCCAGTGGTGAGTTTTGGTTGGGTCTGACCTGGCTGTGCCTCACAGCTGACCCAGCCACAGTCCAACCAAGTTCAGACAGCTTCTAAACAAAGTAGGAGGCACTGGATGTGAGCCAGGAGGCCACAGCATGGCTGGACTCTTTGCAGCTGCAGGCAAAGTCAACTCTCCTTCATCTCTGGTGCAATTCTGGGACTACAGATGAAAAATCTATCTATCCAATCCGTTAATCCATTTATCCATCTATCCATGCATCCATTCACCCACCAATACATCTATCCTTCTTTGATTAATCTATCATTCATCTATCATCCATATCTTTATCCATCCATCCATCCATCTATGTATTGTTACGGCACATTCGTTTCCTATTGGCCGCCAGGCTGAGGGAGGTGTGGCTTACCTGCATCACAGAGCTTACAAAGCAGAAGTGAAGAAGACTATGTGGGAGTCAGTAGAGAGTGTTTCGGAATGCCATAATGAATCGTCTTTGTCCCCCATCAAGTTGTTTTTATGTTTTGTCCGCGTCTTAAATATCTACAAATAAACTGTGAACGAAGCACAGACTAATGAGTGCCGAAGAACGGAAAGGGCTGATCGGCTGTCGAGGCTGAAGAAACGCTGAGCCAAATGACAGCAGGTGAGCCCACTCATTCTACCTGCGGCCTGGCAAACCGAGTATAACCAAGGGCTCCTAGACATAACGATAGGATTAGGTTTTTCCCAGGGTTGTGGTTATGCCGTGACAGTAGCTATTATCCATCCATCCATGCATGCATTTAGCCTACTGAATCCATCCATCCAAAAATACATCTATCCCTCTATCATCCATCCGTCTATCCACCCAATCCATCCATTAGTCTGTCCATCTATCCAATTCATCTATCCATCCATCCATCCCCTATATATTTATCCATCCATCTATGCATCTATCATCTATCCATTCATGCATTCGTTCACAGAATCCATCCAGTCCATCCATCTATCCACCAATCCATCTATCATCCATCCACCCATTCATTCAATCCACCCATTCCATCCATCTTTATCTATCATCAATCAATCCATCCAGCTATCCATCCATGCATCTATTTATCCATCTACCCATCTATCCAATCTTTCATCCATTTATTATTCATCCATCCAATTTGTTTTGCATAGACTCAGATACAGAGACTCAGGAGACTTTGTTTTACCAGGCAGGCTCTCTGAGCAAACACAAAAAACAAACCCAATTACTTTAACAATGCTTAATAGGATATTGTGGCTTCTCTCTAAACTCAAAACAGACCTGCTGCTACCCAAAAATAGCAGCGAGTGGAAATCCACGGGACGGTCCCCCGTCACTAGTTGCCCAATAACCTGGGTGACTGGCTCCCCCCTTAATAGAGCCCGGAGCCTGACTCCCACTCACTTTGGCCTCTCGTGACGTATGGAGGCACCAGCTCATCACGAGTCACCACACTGAAGTGGTAAGACGAGCATCAACAAAAACAATTCCTTGCCTTTTCACTTGCGGATTGTAGACCAAACCCTTCTAAAAATATCCCAAAGAAAAAGTGAGGGGGAGGCCTGGATTGTGGTTGTGACATTTATTAGGGAATCATCCACTCCCGGCGCGCTATAAAAACATTGTCTTTTTCAGAGTGGAAAACAAATGGGACGAGTACAATGTGGTCAAATCATGACCAGCAGATTTTCTACCACTGGCTGCTGTTGTTATAATATCATATTTCTATGTTCTGACTACCACATAATTCAGCCACAGCCTTAATTCTGGTCTGTTCTGTTGTTGTCTTTTATGTCCAGCTGTTTAGCACTGATTTAAGTGCTGGCAGTTTCACAATAACAGCAACAAAGAAAGTTAACATGTGCTCACTAGTCACCATCTCAGCAGAAGAAATTAGCAAAATGGCCCTGAAATATACTAATTGTTTTCATCTTTATGCTTGAACTTGGACTCCATCTGCACTAGTTAACAATGTGCTTATACATTCAGAAAGTCATGCCATTATTTCCATGCGTTCATACTATCTGTCACTTTTTCCTCCATTTAAATTTAGCCATAGATATGCTAGGAAAATTAGCACCATGCACTATAGTAAATCATGTATCTGCCCACATGGCAGCAAAATTCAACAGTAGCACTCATCATTCAACTTCCTGTTGCAAGGCAATTTATACAGTACAGTATGCACTCGTACACTGGTAACCCACAGTTTGCACTCTGTAAATCAGAGAGTACAAACACGACTTCCGGAAAACCATATAGGAGAGCAAAGGCAAGGCAAAGAGAGCCACATCCTGTGGCCAACAGGAAATGCTGGTTAAATGAAAGGTTTGCACAAATGAAGGGCTGCTTGGTTTGCCATCACACCCTTTAAATGGATTGTTTCCCTGTGTATGAAAATCTGTGTATATGTTAAAACGGTGATGCCTTCTATGATCCTAAGCTACAAGAGATATATGATAGACATTTGCAATGACTCTTTTAGTAAATCACATTTCTTGGTTAGGTCTCATACTGAGGCCTGAGCACACCTTCTTTATATAAATAAGCTATGCCTGAGCTTGCCATTGGTACATCTAATTTCTGTTGACAAAGCTGTACTTTTGACTCATTTTCCCAAGCTTGTTTATATGCTTCCTTCTTGTCAGTCTTGACAGTCTTGTCCCAGGTGGCCATGAATGTGTTTTCTGGCTTACTATATCTGAAATAGCAGTTATTATCCAACTGGTTCATTCAGAAATCTCTGAAAAAAAAGTGTCTTTACGAGGATTGCCTGAACATGCATGAGTTTTCAATTCCCCCACAATAAGGAACAGATTTAAACATTATCTCCCATCTCTTTGGTGTAAAAAAAAATAACCAAAAGAATAGTGCCAGACAGACAAGGGCCATTTAACTTGTACCAGACGAAGCTAAATACACTCTCCAGCGTCCATGAAAACAGGCGGTTTCGAGTATGATTTAACTAGGTCTGTACGGTGCACAAGATAGATTTTCGAGTGTAAACAATTCAATAATGGAAGAGAAATCACTTTCCTCTGGTTTCAATCTTGTACAGCCATCTATAAAAAGGCTTAGGTGGTGGCTTTTTAGGAGCCTTGGTGAATTCAAATCAGAAAATGAATGTCTTTTTTGTTCTATTTTATGAGACATCTTGCCTTTTCCAGAGGGATACCACCAAACCATAAAATGGTTGGCTTTTTTAAACAATGTTGCATAAATTTAATTTGGTAACAATTTGGGTTGAATAACTGTTGTTTTCAAGGGAAATACCATGCAGTTAAAGAATTTATATTTTCAAGAGCAGCCTAACCCATATTTGTGAGTATCAACAACGCTCCTCCAAGGTCATAAATAAAAGTGACATGCAACCCGAACTCCGCAGGCCATCTAAGGGGACTTTCTTTTTTTCTTTTTTTTTAAAGATTATTTTTTTTTGGGCTTTTCTGCTTTTAATGGACAGGACAGGTGAGAAAAGGGAGAAGTCATGCAGGAAATTGTCACAGGTCGGAGTTGAATCCTGGACCTCTGTGTCGAGGCATAAACCTCTAAACATATGTGCGCCTGGTCTATCCACTGAACCAACCCGGCCACTAAGGGGACCTTCTAAGGGGTCAAAATCAAAAGCAAATTTACAAGGAAACTTATAAAGAGTGCATCAGAATCAATAATTCTGACACACCAGAATGAACAAAATCCATGCAGAAAGGACTAGTAATTAAACGCAGATGAAAGTGCTACTGAGCCACCATATCTACATGTTCTTCCCGTGTTCTTGCACATTTCCTCTGAGTGCCCCAGTTTCTACTCACAGTCTTAAAACACATAGGTTTGGTGAACCGAAGCCTTTACTTAGGTGTGACAATGAACATTTTACGTCCTGAGATACAGGCCAACCCCCAACTGTGACCCTGAATTTAAATAGGAGGATGTAGAATATTTATGAATTGAGGAATTGAACTGCACTCATAGACAGGTCTGGCCCATTGCATAAATGAACCATTTACCAGACAGGGAGGGTCTCATGAAAGATGCTATAAAGTTGCATCATGGGAAATGTATGATCCAGCATTTTTGGAGCTTGCCCCCATACTAGGGACCAAAAGTCAGGATTTCTTAGCCCAAGCTCCTTCAAATTTGAACACTCTTGTCATTCTCTTGTGGCAGTGCAATGCTAAATCATTGGAGTACCCCTTTAAATCACATGGGCCTTTTAAAACAATTTTAGCCATCATGACATTTAAAATTGGCATTGCTTTATTCGCTGTAGGGCTTTACATAACTGTGTGAGAAAAATGTTCCCCAATACACACACACACACAGGGCCAATTCCACAAAGTTTCCAGTTTGAGGTGATGGAGATGCTGAACCCAAAGAAAAATATCATCAGGGCTCAAAAAGGGCGAAGACTGGACCTGTTTAAAAAGCTTTTAACCAAATCCATTCTATTCTTTAATTTAATTTGAGGAGAGGGTTGTCAAGAATAATATTACGTGTGTAAGCGCAGACACTGACGCATGTTGCTGTCATATATTCTACATCTGGGTAAATAACGCATTTTTATTTAAAATCATGCACACCACACACACACACACACACACACAAGCTTTGGGTGTCCCACCACACCAGTCAAGGACCAAACGAGACAAGACCTATCATGTCTCCGCTCAGTGAGAGTAGACATTGTTGACTCACTGTAGTCTAGAGGCGCTGAGCCTGCGTCCCACCACAGCTATGCACTGTCTGACCAGAGCCTCGGAGCAAGGGTGTGCAGACTCATACACGTTTATGGATGCATGCAAACATTACACAAACACAGTCAGAAACACATACATACAGGTACATGCACTCACACTTTCTCCAGCTCTGCGGTTTGCTCTTTAATCCAGTCACAACACACTCAGGAGCAAGAAAACATTCTTTTGGTCTTTCAGTCCTTCAATATCGCAACCAAAGTTAAGACCTAACTGTTGATTACTTCATATATCCGTTATACAGTAATCTGAGTGGGAGTGTTTGCTGTTTGGGGATGGACGTTACACCTGTCAGACACTTTTGCAAAGCCTTCCTGAAAACCACTTGACTTGAAAGACTCAGTTTTCTCTCCACAAATCCTCCAACTGTGTGCCTCGAGTGTGCCAGACACACTACGGTCTATCCACAGACATCAAGCCCCAGTCTCAAACTACACATAAAGGCCCATTAGACCTGACAACCTATCTAATCAAGTGAGGTTCAGTTATGTATCCCCTGACTTCTCACACCCATGACTGGATTAATCTGTTAGGCAAAATTCTGCTGTTAGGCCCCTATAACCCCCACACTCCTTTGTGCACTGTGAAGGTACATTTTTGTCTCCAAAGAGTACGTGCACACAGCAGACGCAGATTCATAATAAGCCAAGAGACCCAGAAAACAACTACTATTCCTGTTCTGGAGTATTACTTACTGGCCTCAGGTTTTCTGAGTGAAAATTCAAGATCATTTGATTAAACACCATTTTATATAGGAATGTGCACCATAAGAAACAAGTGAAGGAGTTCAAGTACCTTGGAGTCTTGTTCGCGAGTGAGGGAACAATGGAGCGGGAGATTGGTCGGAGAATCGGCGCAGCGGGTGCGGTATTACATTCAATTTATCGCACCGTTGTGACGAAAAGAGAGCTGAGCCAGAAGGCAAAGCTCTCGATCTACCGGTCAGTTTTCGTTCCTACCCTCACCTATGGTCGTGAAGGCTGGGTCATGACCGAAAGAACGAGATCCAGGGTACAAGCGGCCGAAATGGGTTTCCTCAGGAGGGTGGCTGGTGTCTACCTTAGAGATAGGGTGAGAAGCTCAGTCATCCGTGAGGAGCTCGGAGTAGAGCCGCTGCTCCTATGCGTCGAAAGGAGCCAGTTGAGGTGGTTTGGGCATCTGGTAAGGATGCCCCCTGGGCGCCTCCCTAGGGAGGTGTTCCAGGCACGTCCAGCTGGGAGGAGGCCTCGGGGAAGACCCAGGACTAGGTGGAGGGATTATATCTCCAACCTGGCCTGGGAACGCCTTGGGATCCCCCAGTCGGAGCTGGTTAATGTGGCTCGGGAAAGGGAAGTTTGGGGTCCCCTGCTGGAGCCGCTACCCCCGCGACCCGAGACCGGATAAGCGGACGAAGATGGATGGATGGATGGATGGACCATAAGAAACAAGAAACTGCACCACCTACTATAACTTCACACAAAGTCTCAAGGCCTGGCTCTTGGATACTCAGACTTGCGAACATTTTTAATCTCCTAGTATCTTTTATATTATTGTTATTATTACTGCTGACCTGCTGCTAACATGTTTGATGTTTTGATATCTTGCCCGGTATCAAATTTAGCTCGCCCTGCATTTCTTGGATATGTATGAATAAGTGTATTATTAACCTGTGCTATATTAACGCATCCCTCACGAGTGATGTAGCCTATCTCATCTTTTCATTAGTGCTTGTTACTGCTTTGCATGTTGCTTGGCTGTGTTCTGATGCTTGCATGGCTTCTTATACTGAATGTGGATACTGTTTGATGTGTAACTGTGCTAATGTCTTGCTGCTTCCTGTAGCTCTGCATGGCTAACTGAGAAAGCTTATCTGCTTATCTGGTGTCTTGTTGACTTCTGTGTGTATAGTTTAACCTGTACTAATGTCTTGCTGCTTCCTGCTGCTCTGGTCTAAAATCACCTGGTCAAAGGACTACAGTTGAAAATTAGCCGGCTGGCTAACACCGGCACATTTACAGAAATGTTGATTAATGTGTGTTGTCCTTTTATAAATAAATAATAAGAATATGAGCACAATATAAAGTAAAAAGTTTATCAAGGTCTTATAGGTCCCTAGTGTAATAAGTGAGATTTCCATGTCTTTTATGTATTTATTTTATTATAAAGCAGGTCGAGCTGCTATATTAATACTGTGAAAGTATCAAAACTCTCAATCTACTACGGAGAAATGCACACAGCCCGTATTCATAAACGGTGCCTTTAAACGAGCCAGGACTTCCGTACGGTTGTGATGTCACAAATAGGTGCTGCTACAGTGCCGTTACAGTAATTCCCCGGCTGCAATGGCGGAACAGAGACGCCAGGTGCTAAAGCGTTTCAGACAGAGGGTGAACACAGTTATATTCAGACAGAGAGTTTGAGAAAAATAATGTGTTTTTTTTTAAACATTAAAGCATGTCAACATGTTTTAGCAGAAATCTCAGATACAAAGTATGAACCTGAAAATTAGCGTCATATGGGTTAAAGATCTTCTGCAGCATTTATGTGCTGCCCTTCCACAAAGTTGGGAGGTTTATAAAAGACACATTAAATTAATGTATCAAATTGTGAAAATGAGTTACTTCTAGTGATGAACCTAAAGAGGATCTGCAGCTCCTCTCAATTTTTTACTTAATTTTCAGCCGCAGCAGGCAGCTATATAAAAACACTGTACACGCTCAGAAACAAATGGCAGACAGACACAGGGACGTCGGACTGGGGGGAAAAAGGGGACTGAGTACCCAGGGCCCTCATGTGAGGAGGGCCCAAAACGATGCTAGAATGAATAGCTGTGGATGCGGGGAGGGGCCCATAGAAAATGCCTTTCTACAGGGCCCAGAATTTTGTGCTATACCCCTAGACAGACACCTGGGGCTTTTGGGGCCCCTGGGGGATTGGGTCCCTGGGGAAGTTTCCCACCTTAACACCCTGTTGTTAATCCAGCCTTTTCCCCACCTTTGACCTAGACACACACTCACTCAGAGTGGACAAATGCAATCCACATGTACCGATGTGCAGTAACCACACATACAAAGCCACCCACAGTCAGACAGACAGATAAGGCAACACTTAACCGGTGTCTCACCACAAACACACACAGACAACACCGACACACCCCGCCATTCACTGTCCTGGCCTTGTTTACTCATGACCATCACAGCTCTGCAGCACTCAACCCCATCATTCCACAGATTCCTGCATCCTAGCACTATTTGTGTGCTTTGCAGAAAGACCTGTGCTTTTTCGAAGACAGGAGTCATACAGGCATTACTAAATAATGATGACTAAATATAATCAAAGTGAATAGTGACATATAATGCGGAGACTCAGAGTAAACTCATCCAATATTTTGATATAAGGCTGACATTTTTATAAATTTTGGGAGGCTTTTAGGCATTTAATCTGTGCAACACTGCCATCTGTAGCCCACCAACAACGACTGATTGCTCAACACACTCTTTCTTTGCTTAATTGCCTTATTGTCAGGTTTGGTCTTACATAACAAAAATAAACAAAAAAATGCACTCGTGATTTGTTTGACAAAGGAAAGCAGAGTGTCTGGCCAAAAGGTAATTTTCAGTATTTACTTTATTCTTTTAAATGCTTGGTTTCCTCCCACAGGCCAAAGATATATAAGCCAGGTGAACTATGTGAATCCAAAATTGCCTACTAAGTGTGGATTTGTTGTGTTATAGCCCAGTGGCAGACTATGACCTGTCCAGGATGCTGACCCTGTGACCCTGCACAGCAACAAACATTTATATAATTATATAATTAAAAGAAAACAAAAAAAACACTTTGAGTTACAAAATATGAGGTCAAATGAATCCCTATTTTACTTTACTTACTGAGCCCATACCTTTTAAAATATATCTTAGTGAGTTAGTGTCTCGGTTTAACTTAACCTTGAATAATAAATGTAAGCATACATTTTGCACGCACAAAGAACTACATGAGCATATCTCAAGTCAGGCTGAACATTAAAGAAACATAATGCCATCTAGTGACAAACCCTGGAGCTGCACAGGCTGGTAAAATGTGAAAAAATAAATCAACTGCCAAAGTATGACAGCAAATGTGGTGATTTTACTAGAATATAGGAACATAGATAATGCACAAGACGTGTCACCTTTTACCTTGTAACTTTGTCTTTAATTGCTCTTGTATAGTTAATTTCTCTTTTACTTCAACTCATATACTAGTTGTATATACAGTACCTCCTATTTTATTTACTCTATTTTCTATTTTATCTTTACTTCTAGTTATCTGTACTTATGTATGTCTTGTTCTGCTGCAATACCTGAATTTTCCCTCTGGGGATCAATAAAGGACTCTCTTATCTTTATTTATTCACACATGACACAATTGGATGTAACATCTAAAAATAAAACAAAACAAAACATCCAGAAAAGTCAATACACTTTTTTAAATAAATTCTTTATTTAGAATTAAATTTACAGTCGGTCATCTCAGTGCATGACCATACATTATATACACACAAATAAGATTGACATAGGATTTAAAAAGTAAATGATAAAGTGACAGACTTTTTTTCTCTTTTTTAAGGTGGGGACAGCAGGTGTTCCTTAAATGAATAGTTTGTATAGATATTATTTATGAAATGCCTTTCTTATACGTTTAAGAGACTCAAAGTACAATTTCAATTAGGAATAATGAAAACACGGGGTTGATTTAGAGCATTTAGTTAGTTCACTTTGTGAATATGTAATATGTAATCAAATAAAAATGTTTACAATAGTACACACGTTTCTATCTTCTATCTACATTCGAAGTAGGTAATGACATTTTTGTATGCCCCTCAAACAAGAACAACAAACATGCATGAAGCATGGATGTATTAATGAAGGGGACAGTGTTGTGCAAGTCGTAAGGTCGTAACGCGGTTACGTCATACGTCTGCGCCACGTCAAGCTTCTGTTTTCAATGACAGTTTGCACTCTGTCTGCACACTTCTTTTAGCTTTATTTTGATAACACGAGTAGGCTAAGTAGTTAAATCATAAAGTGACTACCATGCACAGAGCCGCGCACACAGCTTTGTATGACTGGTCTAATATTCTCGGGCCAGCGATGATTCGCCAGTGTTTGAATTGCAGAGGTAAGCTCAACTGTAACGTTGGTCTGTTGTTTGCTTCATGAGCGACAGAGTGCTGCAAATGCTAAAACTAGTCATTATATGTAGCTAACGTCATAAGGTTAGCTATGTTGTGTATTTCTTTTTCACTTTACTGTTCTTTTCGTTATTATTGTAGTGTTATAAGTCATCGTGGTCACAGGGTAACATGGGCGTTACTATGTTTCATAATTCACTTGTTAGCTAGAAAGTTGACCTGAGGCCTGTACTACGAATCAAGATCAACATGTCCTGGATTTCTTTCAGTGATCCGGCTTCACCTAACCTAACAACCGTGGTCCCGCATAACCTGTATCACGACGCTGGTTATCAACTAGTTCAGTCAACCCAGGTTTTTCCAATCTAGAGACGTGCGCGTTCACATAAAAGAGGCGGTGTTTGCGCCCCACGACCAATCGCAAACATCTACCAGAGCTGCTATCTTTTAAACAAGAAGAACAAACTATAATTCTACATAAATATGAAGAACACAGACACGGTTTAACAGGCAAAACGCAGGAAAGAAAGCTGGCAAAAAAGCCGACGCTGTTATGCGTAAATCACAACGCTTAGCTTATCAATATCCAATGGTGTAGTCTACGTGATAGTAAGCTCCAGAATTTCCATATACTCACTTAAAAATGCCCAATGACACGTAACAACATACTTTCCATTATATGTTTGATATATTTTGAATTGCCATCTGTGCTTTTTTCTTCACATAGGCTCAATGGAGGTATTTCACCATAAATTGGTGCATAAAAGTGTATCGGAATGCAGGAAATGAAGTCGTTGATGCTTAAAACTTCCCTGGGGGAGGGCACCCAGACCCCCCACTATGATATGCCCCCCTCCTCCCCCAAAGGCAGATTCTGGCCAATATACAGTACAGTACACCCACTACAATACATTAGACTAAACTGTTCACTTCCCCATCAGTCAGGCACAAGATCTGACCATATATAATTACACTTTTGCTTTCCATAAACTGTCGTTGCTTTAGGCTTTTATTTCAGTTGCAACCCCAGCAGTGGTGCGCGATCGTGAGAGAAAAAAAAAACCATAAAAACATAATTTAAACCGATGTGCGCATTGGCAACACACGGCTAAAGAAGGCAACAAATAGCCTATAAGTAATTCCCTCCGCTGAAAATCTATATCTTTCATAAAAATACCCATCAGGGAATGTTAACGGGGTTGTCGGTCTCTAAATGTTTTAACTTTTATGAGCGCACCTCTCTCTCTCTCTCCGCGAACCGAGCTCCAGCTGATCTTCTAAGAACGGTGACGCCGTTATTAGTCGAGTATTGATTGGTCAGTGGGCGGTGCTTTTACACCGGTTGATCTCTAATCTCCAACATAACCTGCTCCCGACCAGGTTAGGCGTTCAGCATAAGTTACCACGGCGATTGAACCCGATCACAAGTGATCCACCTTCGTAGTACAGAAAACCCTGGGTTGAGCCTGAAGTTAGCTCGTTAACGCCAAATCTCGCTTCTTGTTTGTTGTATTTAAATATCTTCCTTAACGTAGGAAAACGGAAGTCACCAGCCATGTTGCTATAGTAGCCTACATTTCCATCTATATGACATGCAACCAATTCTCACAACACTTACAGTGAGGAAAATAAGTATTTGAACACCCTGCTATTTTGCAAGTTCTCCCACTTAGAAATCATGGAGGGGTCTGAAATTGTCATCGTAGGTGCATGTCCACTGTGAGAGACATAATCTATCCAGAAATCACAATGTATGATTTTTTAACTATTTATTTGTATGATACAGCTGCAAATAAGTATTTGAACACCTGAGAAAATCAATGTTAATATTTGGTACAGTAGCCTTTGTTTGCAATTACAGAGGTCAAACGTTTCCTGTAGTTTTTCACCAGGTTTGCACACACTGCAGGAGGGATTTTGGCCCACTCCTCCACACAGATCTTCTCTAGATCAGTCAGGTTTCTGGGCTGTCGCTGAGAAACACGGAGTTTGAGCTCCCTCCAAAGATTCTCTATTGGGTTTAGGTCTGGAGACTGGCTAGGCCACGCCAGAACCTTGATATGCTTCTTACAGAGCCACTCCTTGGTTATCCTGGCTGTGTGCTTCGGGTCATTGTCATGTTGGAAGACCCAGCCTCGACCCATCTTCAATACTCTAACAGAGGGAAGGAGGTTGTTCCCCAAAATCTCGTAATACATGGCCCCGGTCATCCTCTCCTTAATACAGTGCAGTCGCCCTGTCCCATGTGCAGAAAAACACCCCCAAAGCATGATGCTACCACCCCCATGCTTCACAGTAGGGATGGTGTTCTTGGGATGGTACTCATCATTCTTCTTCCTCCAAACACAGTTAGTGGAATTATGACCAAAAAGTTCTATTTTGGTCTCATCTGACCACATGACTTTCTCCCATGACTCCTCTGGATCATCCAAATGGTCATTGGCAAACTTAAGACGGGCCTTGACATGTGCTGGTTTAAGCAGGGGAACCTTCCGTGCCATGCATGATTTCAAACCATGACGTCTTAGTGTATTACCAACAGTAACCTTGGAAACGGTGGTCCCAGCTCTTTTCGGGTCATTGACCGGCTCCTCCCGTGTAGTTCTGGGCTGATTTCTCACCTTTCTTAGGATCATTGAGACCCCACGAGGTGAGATCTTGCATGGAGCCCCAGTCCGAGGGAGATTGACAGTCATGTTTAGCTTCTTCCATTTTCTAATGATTGCTCCAACAGTGGACCTTTTTACACCAAGCTGCTTGGCAATTTCCCCGTAGCCCTTTCCAGCCTTGTGGAGGTGTACAATTTTGTCTCTAGTGTCTTTGGACAGCTCTTTGGTCTTGGCCATGTTAGTAGTTGGATTCTTACTGATTGTATGGGGTGGACAGGTGTCTTTATGCAGCTAAAGACACCTGAAAAAGGTGCATCTAATTTAGGATAATAAATGGAGTGGAGGTGGACATTTTAAAGGCAGACTAACAGGTCTTTGAGGGTCAGAATTCTAGCTGATAGAAAGGTGTTCAAATACTTATTTGCAGCTGTATCATACAAATAAATAATTAAAAAATCATATATTGTGATTTCTGGATTTTTTTTTTTAGATTATGTCTCTCACAGTGGACATGCACCTACGATGACAATTTCAGACCCCTCCATGATTTCTAAGTGGGAGAACTTGCAACATAGCAGGGTGTTCAAATACTTATTTTCCTCACTGTATAGCAAAAGGCATGATCAAAGCTTAAAATGAACACACAGTAAAGTTCGCTTATCTTATAATGTTACAAGGTTGTAACTAAATGTTTGAGCTCGCAATGCGGACATACGTAAGCCCTGACGTTCTTAAAAAGAAAAGCAAAATGATTCCTTTATGGCCCCTGTGTCGTTGTTTGTTATTGTGTTGTAACCATATACTGTATATAATAGTGCCCCCGCAGCTGAGCTCACGTGCCTACAGTGTGGTCCCGACCCCATGCGACAGTGAGGAGAAGGAGATGTTGGACCGAAT
Organism: Sander lucioperca; assembly: GCF_008315115.2. Lineage (NCBI taxonomy): Eukaryota > Metazoa > Chordata > Actinopteri > Perciformes > Percidae > Sander > Sander lucioperca. Next base: position 19,316,164 of record NC_050176.1, read on the forward strand.
GCTGCGCGTGGACCACGCGGGTGAATACGGGGCCAACCGCATCTACGCCGGCCAGATGGCAGTGTTGGGGCGAACTAGTACCGGACCTCTCATCCAGGTAAATGGACAGAGTGCGACACATCAGAGTGCGACACATGGCTTTGAAGTAGAGCAAAAGTCTGCACTGGCAACAATGTTTACTTGATTTTCAAAATGCATCATCGTTGATATTGATGGCTCCAAATGTCAAAATATTGTTCAATGTCAAGAAATCATGTGTCAGAACAATATTACCACCAGTGTGACTGGTTTAGGATGCTTTCTACTATAGGATAGTACAAATATCAAATTCACTCTTAACTTTGATTTAACACTGATAAATGTTTAGTTATGACTAGTGCTGTCAAACAATTAAAATATTTAATTGCGATTAATCGCATTAATGTCATAGTTAACTCGCAATTAATTGCACATTTTTATCTATTCTAAATGTCCCTGGATTTCTTTTTGTCCAATTATTTTTTCTCATTTAATGCTCTTATCAACATGGAAAAGTGGATCGGCTTGCTTTGTGCTTTTGTCGCCTGGCTTTGACGAGGGGGCGGAGAATTCACATCAGCTGTGTGCTTGGCCATCAAGTGGTATTTCAGACTGGACGTGCTGCGATGATAGCTCAGTTCATAACGATAAAACACACAGATCACTTTGGTCTTGTCAATGGAACCATTTGGCAACTTTTTAAAGTAAACTTTCCATTCAGAATCTTATTGGGCATCTCGTAACGTTAGCCTACTACTCTTTGGAAAAGACAGTAGCTCTTTGGCCGGCTCCAAGCCCAAACAAGTGTGTGTGGCGTGCCTGTTGTTTTGTTTCCGGTCTAGCTAGATCCAGTGTGGTGTTGTAGTTTTTCTAACGTTACTAGTTGTTGCAACAGCATTTGAAAAAAACTACAAAGTTTGCTATGCCAAAAAGAACGTTAATCTCGCGATAAAAAAATTGACGCTGTTAAAATGGGTTTGCGTTAACGCCATTAATAACGCGTTTAACTGACAGCAGTAGTTATGACACTAGAATTTGATTTGGGTAATAGGGTGAAACTGGAAAGTTGTAGTGTATTTTCACTTACAAATCTTGCCTAGTAACCTTTTTAGGCACCAACCGAATTGCCTCTAAAGTATTGAGTATCGAAAAATGCCTCGTCATTCAATACCTAAGGGGTAAATCTCATCATCGCCAGTGAGCCAATAAACATGCAGCATGCTTCTACCCAGATCTAATAATGCTGGTGATTGGCTGTCTAACGTTACACGTCGTAGAGGCACGCAGGAAAAACTCTACGTTACGCACAGAGACTGGTATTAGTAGCTGAGAAATAAATACTAAGATTTGTGCTGTAATGTGTAATGTTGTAATTTCTTTTTATTTTGTAAAATTGGTACCAAAAAAAGTATTGTTTAGGAACCAGTATCAAAGTCACGGTATTGGTATCGGTACCGGTATTGAACATTTTTGAACGATACCCAGCCCTACTAGTGTGGCTTAAATGTTTAATTCAAAATTATCAGTATTGGACATAGAGAAACTGTACCTTGTTTGCCTGCTTTGTTGGGATCCACAAAAAGAAAAAAAATGATTTGTGCGTTCAGCATGAGAGTAACTGCATCATATTTGACACTCCATGTTCATGTTTGTTTCTCTTTAGGAAATGTGGGATCAAGAAAAGCTCCACCTTTCAAAATTTAATGAAATTCTGGCAGAGAACAGAGTTCGACCCACAGCGCTGTTACCCCTCTGGAACATCGCTGGTTTTCTGTTAGGTTGGTACAGCCCATAAGCATACAGCAGAGTTATAAAATAACTTACTTTGACAACAAATGCCACAGTTTTGCTGCCTTTGTCTTGCATTTGTCCACCCACATATTAGAACTTGATGTTGACAGTATTTACAAGTGTATAAACACGTTATTTCAGGTTGGTGAGCTTGAACACTATTTCAATAATCCGCTGTAGTTGTTAGGCAATATGTAGTCAGTTGTTGCTTTATTATTAAATCCTAAATGTGTATTTCTTTTGTTTTTTAAATCTACTCCAGGTGCATCCAGTGCACTACTGGGAAAAGAGGGGGCCATGGCCTGCACTGTGGCGGTGGAGGAGAGTATTTCAGAGCACTACAATAGCCAGATAAGAGCTCTGATGGAGAGGGACCCCGAGAGATACACTGAACTGTTACAAGTGAGTCAATGGAACTCTGCCACTGCCATTGGCAAAGGCCTTTCTGTGATGGTTCATTAAGGATGTGAAGGAATGTTAGTGTGGATTTTGTTTTACTCATGGTTAAGTATTACACAGAAACAAAGAAGCATCTGAACAAATTGAAGCATAAATGCCAAACATACTTGTTATACAGGGGATCAAGAATCAAATAACAAAATGAAATGAAAGTCGTGTTAGTCAAAGTATGGCTAAGTGATTATTGAGATTGTATATTCAAAGGGACAACCTGTCCTGAAGGCTGGAAGTGTTCTCCAGAGCAATTCCTGATTGCCGTGTTTGCACAGTCAGAACAATGAGGCTATGTCCATAAAGAACCATGCACCATAGATAGATTTGATTGTTGCCGTTCGTGCACACTGGCCAGCACAATCTGTCGCCTTTTAAACAGAGGGTTAAAAGGTAGGTTGCATATTTTCATGGAGCTGGTCCAGGTTTTAGTATAACTGGTATCTCCCAGGTTAAACAGTAGGATTTCTGACATTTGGTCTTTAGTGTGTTTGCCTTCACTTACATCACCAGGTGGCAATTGACATTTCTTACTGGGCTGATTGGTTGAGTCATGCAGATAATATGAATGGAACTAGGAAAAATAGCTTCAGTTTAACCAGTGGTTTGGAACAACATTCACATGTGAACCATGTTAATAAAACAATTAAAAAAAAGAACATCATAAACTTGTTAGAATAGCTTGGCACATTAGTCTAGTTAAAGCAGAGCAATGATGCAAAGACATCTGAATAAGTGTAATTACTTAATGAATGGTCTTGGGGCGTATTTTAATAGGTTATAAAGGAATTCAGAGATGATGAGCTGGAGCATCATGACACAGGATTGGAGCATGATGCTGAAAAAGTAAGTATATATCACTTCTCTTTTACTGCAACATCTGCATACAGTAAATACTGTGATTTCACAAAACCTTGATCAAAGGACGCCTTGTGTCAAAGTACACTAAAATAAGTACACAACACATAAATATCAGTAGTCATGTATACTAGTATTTAGCTGTCTTTGCAATTTTTAATGAATGCCATTTAATGCACCGCAATCTAAGAATGTTTGATCTGTGTTTTTCTTTTAGATCCCTGGATACTGGCTAATAAAAAATGCAATACAGCTTGGCTGCAAAGCTGCAATATATGTTTCTCAACGTGTCTAATATTGTATGTAGAATAATTGAAACATTTCACCAATGTTTGTTTGATGTGTTGACTCAGCTTGTATAAATGGTTTGAATTTGAATGACAGTTTGATTTCTGCTCCATTGTAAATGAAGCACTTTCTTGTACTATTGCAAGATTAAACATATTGTATACAAACATGCACAGTTACCTACTTGAACAACAATTTTACTGCTTTGTACATTGTATAATACGTGGACTGTTTAGGTAGGTAGAGGTAACCGTTTCTAAATTAAATAGCAGCTCTACACTGTTGTGTGTAAATCCTGTCTCACTTTTTTGTCACAATGCTACGCCTGCCTGATAAGTGATGTTGAAAATAGGTGGAATAAACCCTTTTGCATTAAGATCACTTTGATGATCCAATAAATTAATTAATGGGAGGTTACAGATAAATACTCCAAAAAGCTAATATAAGATCTTATTAATGTTTGTTTTCTTCCTTAAGATATTCTTGTATCTGCCAGTGCAGCAGTGGACAAAAGACAAAGATTGTACACCTGCCGTTCACCAAAACATAAATACCTAAAATACATGTAATGAGGACATATTGTTACAAGCATACACAGCCATCATACTCTTCAACAAACTCTCCTGTTTCACATGTAATAGTTCATATATCAAGCTGAGCAATGACTTGTCATCCTGGCCTAACTGCTAAGCGCCCTCACACAGCTGTTGTGGGTGCATTAGATCACTGAGAAAGAGAGATTGACAAGGGACTTTGTCCATGGCCCCCCTAATCTATTAGGCTACTAGCAAGTCAAGTAAAGAGTTCTAGTCAATATCAGTTTTGTACATTGGGTTCTGACCCAAAGCCTTGTTACCCATGGTTTGGTCTTTTTTATGCACTGGGGACAATATGATGCAATGATTTATGGCCAGTGGCTGTGGATGATAGTACTCAAATGAAATCTTTTGATGGTAATTTGACTCTTGGCTCTAGCAGGCAGTAAGGGTGGTTAAATTGAAAACGTCATCCTATACAATATATATGAACACAGACGGGTGACAAATTAAAGAAAAACCAACATAATGTATCAATTGGTTGGGCCGCAAGATAAGCCTCAATCTACCAGTCTGTGGAAATCTGGAGGGATGAAAACACGCTTCTTCCAAAACATTTGATGATAGTGAAGAGCCCTGTCTGACATGCTGGTTCAAAAGGTATTCAATGCAGACTGCGAAGGCCATAGCATATGATTCACTTTTCATACTCATCAATGTACAGCTGAAACAATAAGTTGAAACAATCGACTGATAAGTCGATGAATAGTTTAAGTTTTAGCCATACTAGCGACTTTGCTCTAGGGAGGGCAATATTGGCCAAATGGTCGGTTGGTCGGTCATTAGAATTAAAGTAGGCCGAAAACAGAATGAAATATGATATCTTAACAACCATTGGATGGATTGCCATGTCATTTTGTTTATGATCCCCAGAGGATGAATCCTGATGACTTTGTTGACCCTGATGAGTTTTGCTCTAGCGCCATTATGAGGTTCACATTTATGTGTTTTTTTTTAAAGATTATTTAAGGAGCCTTTATTATTTGATAGAGCAGCTGGAGAATGACAGAAAAGGGGGAAGAGAGAGTGAAGATGACTCTATGGAGCACACGGTCTACTGGGTGATCATTTTTGGGTTTTAAGTGAAATATCTCAACAACTATTGGACGGATTGTCATTTAATCAGACGAATTGTACTGACTGGTGATCCCCTGACCTTTCAAATAATGCCATCACCTGATCAACATTTCAATTTGTCCAATACTTACTGATTAAGAAAATAATCATTAGATCAACTGATTTATTCAGGGTCTTTCCTTTAATTCATCACCTGTCTGTATATCAATGTCTGTACTAGAAGTGTCTCACGGAGGTGAGATGTTACCCAGGTTCACAGGCTCTGATCTATTTTGCCCAGCATGAAGTCAGAGGAGTTATTTTAGCTGGGGTGGGTTTGCATAACAGACCTAATGTGCCGTATGGCCTCCATTCCTTAAAAATAGGTTTTTCCTGCTTGTTTTTACTGCCCTCAGCCCAAGTAAAAGCTGAAGTTAAACAACCCCAAACCCGCCATGTTTGTTACGATGGTGGACATTATGAGACGATTGTTTAGTGCAAACCTTGAAATAAAATGCCGTGTATTGCAAGTCTAGTTGAGTGATCATAGGCTTCTCGCATCTAGTAATTCCTAAAGCCCTTTTAATTGTACTAATCATTTCTCTATTCTATTAATTAATTAATTGGTTAGTTTTGCTCATCGCAATGAGTCCCTGTTATGGTCCCTGTGTGTTGCAGTGATTGTTTCTATATTTTCTAAGCTATAAAAGCTGTCTCACTATTACCTGCACAACCTGATGTTCTTGCTTGATGACGAGAACAAAAAGGCACAAATGTCACTTCAAAAGTCAGAAGAGGTCACCCCACTATGCATAAGCAATATGAGACAGTGGGCAGCTCTGCAAATCAAAGGTAGAGCATCATACATTCTCTCTGCCCCAGATTAATAGTGCTGACAGTTTTATAGCAAGGTGCAACTGTTTAAATAAAGCATCAAAAGTACAGCTCCATCTGTAGCACCATTTTGGGTGACGAAATTACCGGTCAGTGAAAACAGGAGTGATGACTCGGTCAACATGCAGGTGTTAATAACCACAAACCATCAACTCTACATCTACATTAACTGTGATTTTGTTTTAACTATAGACATTATTCTTTTTTATATCACTTTTAATTTCACTGAATCAGAAACATATTTTCTGCGTCCGTCTATGGCCATCAGGAGTTCACGTGAACTGTTTAGGTTCTTTTCTCAGAATCACTCAAAGGAATCTGCTGAAACACTGATGGAGAAATTGGCAACAATAATTTGAAAAGGGCAGTAAAACTAAACTGAACTGGAACTGTCTTGCTACCCATGAATAATTGCGGTTGTAAATTCTGAGCAGCACGAATAATACAAATCCTTATAAGTCATAAAAGCTTTCGGATACAGATTGTATTGCTTCTTGGCTTGGGTATATGCAGACTGTCAGTCAGCAGGCCTTTCTGGGGTTTATGGTAACTAATACATAGCATAGGGTCCATAACGTCTGTAGCGTTTCACTTTAGAATCACCGTAAAATAGTATTGACTTTGTAAATACACAATGGTGGAATATACAGAATAATCATCGAACAAACTCGAATCTCCTGTTCATTGATAAGATATAAGAGTGCCTTTTGGGAAGTCAGATTGGAAGAAAAAAACAGCACACAGGGAAACGGTGAAGGCCCAGTGACACAAGACCCAGTATTGTTCCCTTTCTCCTTGAGGACATGTTGTAACCATCTTTGGTATTAGCATTGTATTTCAATGTGAGTGCTTATATTTCTATTTAAAAAATATTCCAGCCAGAGTGTCCTCTGCAACGTAAACCGCTTTCTCAATGTTCAACCATAATGTAAAATCATGTGTAAAGCTGTGGTCCACTCTGGCAGGATTTAAAAGAATAGTTCGACCATAGAAATAGAATGAGAAGTAGAATGGACATTGAATTGTTTGCTGTTGTCATTTGACTAGTTCAAGAGAAAATGGTGATTGTTGTTAGTTGTTATAGTGACAACACACGTAGAGTGTTTTCTTGATGACTTACCAATAGAAATATTGAAGCAATTAAATACAACAATCCTCAATTCCTCTCTAGTAGAAAGGCAACAGCAATGAAGAGGGAAAGTCCCTCCCCTTTCGGTGTCCACCATGGGACCTTATTCTGGAAAGAATATGTACGTAGTCAGTGGTAAGAGACAAAACATTTTTTGATCCCGTTTGAATTGGGCCATGAATTGTTTGTCAATTTAAAAGAAAGTCTTTCTAAATACATATTTTCTCAGTCTTATACAACAGTTTTACGTCAAACTGCGACATTCATGACTTGCAAAAACTATCTTTTAAACTGACAAACATTTTATGTGTAGTTCATGGCACAATCCAAACGGGATCAAAAAATAATTTGTCTCTCGCCATTCCCTACCATACATATTTTTTCATGATTTATTTATACTATTTATGCGGAAGTAGCCCACCACAACGGTCACAGTTCTTTGCAATGGCAATGGTACGCATAAAAATGGCCGCCGCTCTGACCATCCTGCTGTGTTGATTTGAATAGGAATGTCCATTCTACTGTCATTCTTTTGCTATGGGTTTGACATTTTGGGAACTACACTTATTTGCTTTCTTGCCGAGAGTTAGATGAGAACTCTCGGCAAGAAAGCAAGCAAGCGCAGTCCCCAAGATGTCTTACTATTGCTTTTCGGTACTGATACTACATCTGCTAGCATATCACAAATACAGAGAATAATTATCTTATATATATATATATATATATATATATATATATATATATATATATATATATACAATTATCTAGTATATAACTATACTAATAAGCATCCACATTCACTTTCTCTATTTGTTCTGCCAGGGATTTCATTACTTTAAGCCCACTATGCTGCAAAGTCTGTCAACCTTGGGAAAGACTAACTTTGTATCCTGACATGATATGACTAAGCATGGACATCATGATATTAGGTTTTATCTGATGAGCTCAGCCCAGTTGACTGCCTGGGGTGATAAAGCTAACACAGATGTCACCATAAATTGGATGCATAAATCATGTGCATACTTAAGAGTATGCGTTGCCTTGACCCTTTAACAAGGAGTTCCCAGAAGTAAGAGGCTATTTTTTCGAACAGACTCAGTAGAGCTTTTCATATACTTTTGGTTATCCAGGTCAACTATTCACATAGAGCAGCATGAGCCACACTCAGACAGGCAACTCTATAAATAGTAAACATTTTTACTGTTCTGTGGTATGTCTATACATATAAATACCTGCAGAGTGATGTCAGTGTATGCTTTAGATTACTGTGTAACAGTTGATAATGGGTTCATGGTTTTACGCCGTTTTTTTCTTTGTTTCTTGCTTGTGAAATTATACTGTATGTTAAATTGTTCTGCTGAAAGATGCATGTGTGCATGTCCACGTGCATCTGACTACTTAAACCCATGATAAATATTTTGGGTGACTGTGACCACATGTCCACATGTCTTCACAACACATGATGCAAAGGGCTGACATCACTTCAGCTGGAATCTTTGATTTACAGCCTTCCACACAGTGCCATCTACCAATCGCTTTGGAGTATGAAAAAACACACCAAGGTCAGTCCTGGAGGAAGGTTCATCGGTACAAAATTTCCAAAAATTAATTTCATGATCAGAAACTGTGTTGCGCAATTTTCATATGACCACATTTTCACAAACAGGCATGCAAAAAATAACTAATAAAGGAACTCTCGTCATAATTTATATATTTTTAAGTGGATCTTTTCAGTGAGGTTACACCTCAAATGTAGATGTTTTTTCTGCATGTGCACGTAACAAATCCATTTTTAGTGTGTGGATTTAATTGTTATTGTAATGTGAGGTATATACAATCAAGTCATGACATTAAATTGACACACCAATCAAAATGGCATGTAAACACATTTTCTGTCTGATCATGTTGTCAGTCCACCACTTTGGTCCCAACTATGCCATTAAATCTTGTGCAGACAGACATTGTCCCCAGAGGATGAATCCTGATTGGTGATCCCCTTACTTTCCTTCTAGCACCACCAGCAGGTCAAAGTTAGTTAGTTAGTGTTGCACCCTCAGAATGAACTGCCAGGAACACGTCCATCCTCATTTTGCAACGTTTAATAGAAGAAATAGCCACGTTTCCGTACAAGCATGTTTCTGTCTTTTTGTGCGTATACACAATGTTCTTCTGCTTCTCTTAAAGACAAAGTGCTTCCTTCCAAAAGGGCAAGTACAAAATGTGTTATAAAGAGATTATAAATTAACAAAAGTACATACAGCAACTTATTTCAACTGAGCGTACTGATATGATGAAATTGACTGGAAAAACAGAACAGTTTTCAGTGCACTACACCCTTCCCCACTAAAATAAAAATGCTACATTAGCACTACCTACTCTCTCTGGTGGAGCAACCACTGCTGGGTGATGGAAAAAAACACGTCACTAACTGTGCGCTACTTGTGATTTTTTTCCCCGGGAATGTCGCAACAGAATGTTTTTTGCTTTCATCAGTGGGCCATCGGGTCAATCACCATTGTGTTAATTCATTTTGCGATAGATTGTAACTTAATAGACATTTAAATACAAATCTTAAAGATTATTACTTTAACTTTTTTAATTTGTGCTACCATCAGGTCAACGTTTTAATTTGTCTAATACTTTGGTTTTTGACCAAACTAATGCCATTCCCATCCACCTCAGCTGTACTTTTGTTTAGTGCTAATTAGCAAATGTTAGCATAGTAACACGCTAAACTGAGATGATGAACATGGTAAACATTATAGTTGCTAAACATCAGTATAGCCGTTTTCTCATATGAACTCCAGACAATGTCTGACGAATCAGGTCCGGACATTGTCCGAAGTTGCCCTTTCTTCTATTTAGCATACAACAGGAGATTCTTCGTCACAGACGTGTTCTCAATTACTGGAAATACTCTTTTTGGTTTAGGTGAGGGGTGGGGCCTGGCGTGCAGGAGGCAAGACATGACGCCAGTTACACCGCGTTCGCTTAGTCGGTTCGTAATTTTGTCACAACTGAGTCTCATGTTTCTTTAATTGTCGGCCCTTACCGGCAGAAGTTGAGAATCAGGTTGTCACTCCAGTTAGACATTTTTGTTGCTGTCTTCAGGTAAATCACCCTTCTTTGAGATGTGTGTACTGAAGTGTTAGTAATAACAACTAGGGCTGAACGATTTTTGAAAATAATCTAATTGCGATTTTTTTCCCAAATATTGCGATTGCGATTCGATATTCGATTATTTTTTTAAGCTCTTAGTCTTCTGTATTATTCAACAAAGAATAATAATATAATTTATAGTATGAACACACAATTACACACTAGACAGTTAAATAAGTAAAAATATAGTATATAGTATATATCTATATATACATATACACACACACACACACACACACACACACACAAAAGTGTAATTTTTTACAGTGCACAGAGAGGAGCTGCCTCCAGCCCCTCCCCCTCTCCCTCGTGAAGTTGCGTGCTGCCGTGTGCACTTGCTCAGAGAGGCTATCGTTACGTTAGCTAGTTGCTGGTGTTCTTGCCGTGGGATTAACTGTACTAATAAAACTGTTGAAACACCGCGGCCACGCTGCTGTGAAAGCTCCCCGAACGTCATTTATCAGTCTGGTTGTTACCCCTCTCAGTGGCAGCTCCTCCACTCATATCTTTATAACGGAGCTAACCGCTAACCGGAGCTAACCGCTAACCGGAGCTAATCGTTGCCAACCGAGCCTTCAGTTCTGTGTATCTGTATTCATTAACTGCATGTATGGACTCGAGTCTGAATAAAACCCTTCATTTTATTAAAATGGCTGTAAAAGTTTTAAACTACAACTCAGAGTTGTTTGAATGACAGAAATCTGCTCAAGGTACGGCGTAGCGTTAGCGTGCAGACTGATTTGCTCTCGCGAGTCATGTGACCAAATCGCAGCCTTTGCGATTAGGAAATCGCGTTTTAACATATCGCGATATTATCGCAAATGCAATTAATCGTTCAGCCCTAATAACAACCATGATCAAATGGATAAAAACACATCAAGGTGACATTTGTCTGTATCTTCTCTTATCAGATGAGGCCTGCACAGCTGTTTCCACTCTGTGTTGTGCGATAGTCGTTTTGTTGATCAGGTGTAAAGACTTATGTCAAGGACTTAATGCCGAGTGCCCGAGCTTAGCATGACGTGACCCCACCACTGGTATCCATCACTGCACTGACATGTTGGTTCATCCAGCATGACTCCAAGGCCACGTTGCTGCTCCACTGTGTCATGAGCCCCAAAGACAAGCTGTGCAGTCAAGCACAGTATGCATCCACCCCACCCCCCTTCAGAACCAGTGGCCCACTTACGCAAGAGAACAAAACCCTGAGGGAAAAGTAATAATTTATTGGCCAAAATTGTTAAGGAGAAAAACAGCCTATATGCAAGTTGCATGACCTGATATGACCTGATATGTATTTCACTTTAGGCACACACTAACATTTGTGCATGATGCTCTTAGTTCTCTAATGTCACAACTTGTCCTTTAGACATCTTTGACTGTTTAGGATTGTGGTTGTGGCATTCATACTCGAGGCGGAACATATTTGCCTGGATGAAGGTGCGTCTGGCACGCCAATAAGGTGGACAGAACGCATAGTTTGGTTGTGAGGTGAGAGTGAGCTGCAGCTTCTTGCAGCACACAAAACATTTACTTGTCAGCTATCCTGTTCTGTTACATCGCCACCCCACCCCTGCTAAATCCCACACCTTGTATTCCTGCCATCGACCCCTCCTCCATCTATCACACTGATGCATTGGCAGTCTGCAGAAGGTTACACGCAAGGCCTCTTTACACCTGGTTTTAGGGATAGTTTAGCGCACCCCACCTGCTAGCCTCCTGCAGTGGCCCAGCACTTTACACCGATCCCGCTAAGACCCTGCCTGTCGTCCTCACTGAATGGAGCGCTCTGGCAGTGTTACTCCAACCAGGTCTCATATCTCGCCTGAGGCTCGTTTTCATGTGGCTTGTAAAGATGCCACTCTTGTCTCCTATTAATCATGGGCCTCTTTTCCCAGCTATGCTCTCCACTGCTGGTGACAACATAGATTCAGAGTGATGTTGTTGTAGATTGTCAAATTACACGCAACATGGCAGGGGAGTCTGCAAGGCATGATTGTGGTATGTTTTGATTGGTCTTAAAACAGGAGGTTCTTGATTGAACCACTCTATGATTTGAATAAGTTGTTCATACTGTTGAATTTTGGAGTTATTACCTATGAGTTGCAACCTTTCTGGGCTGTGGTGCGGGGCATAAGTCCAGCACATGACCGCTGTCTCTGGTTTGTTGTTCTTTGAAGCTATCAGCCGACAAATATTCTAGCTCCCGGCCGGGCCCTTAGCTTTTGAGGCTGGTGATGACACACATGCTCAGCAGACAAAGTGCCCGGACCACCCGGGTTTTAGGTGTCCTAACCTTGGAGGTTGGCTGTGAAAAATAACAACACAAGGGGAGAAAGAATGCCTCCTATGCTGCACAAAGGGCCAAGCTGTTGCCCCTGTCAGGGTGAAGTTCAACATGTCTCATGAGCCCCTTACGGGTTATGTAAAAAGTTTGTTTTTCAAAAGTAAAGAGACACATGTAATAGACTGTTAAAGATGCTAAGAGGGACAATGCTTGACCCGTGACAAGTTGTGGGAGTTGAATCACTGGAGGTGTAGCACACAAATTCACTTCAATCCATTGATCTGAAGCCTGCTGTGAAAAACGTATCATTCTGTCCAATCCCATATCAAAGAAAAACAAAATAGCAGCAATGCCATCTCTCTGTTCGTGACATTCTAGCGAAATGCTGATAGATTTACAGCAACTTCTTTCGTTTTTCAGCTATTTGAGGTATCTGTTAAACAGATTGTTGCATCGATTTCTGGGAAGACAGATGGTGGTGTGCATGCTTCAAGACAACTGAAGGAATGAAGAATTGTTCAGCTCGGTAGATCAAATTCAGTATAGTTATGTCCTTAGGGTACATTTTTATTGTAGGTGCATACGATCTCACAGACATATTTTTGAGTAGCTTTGTTTTCTTTCTGGCCATAGTTGAAAGTAGCTAAAATAGCATGAAATGCTTGAAAATGAGACAGAAATACCATTTTCTCTTTCTGCCAATGCAATGAGACAAACCTTGATAAATCTGTCTGCTTTGTTTATAAGTCTTTAAATGGTTAGGTCATTATTGCCTTTAAAATTGAAATCATTGTACGGCCCTTTATCTGTGTCATATCTCAAGTTTGATTGTGGACTGTGTGTGCTGTTGTCAGTGTGTCCAGTCCCCTAAGAAGGATGTGAACTAAAGGTTTATTGCTTTGATTGTAATGGATGTGTCTTATTCTTAACTCATTATCCTGCCACCCTGCAGTCCTTTCAGCCCCAGCAGCCTCTGGCCTTCAACACTTTTATTATTTGATATTTGATTTCAAAGCCCTATGGCCTCGTGATCCTGCAGCGGTCAGTGCAATGTTCCCCTACAGCCATCCTTGGGGCGAAAGGATGGCTGTTTTTATTACCAACCTGGCAGAGGCAACTGCTCGTGGCCTCAAAATGACCCAACGGTTTAATATACACAATTAGAATTAATGGCAAATTTGTTAGAAATTCACACCACTGAAGTAGAATATCAGCTGTGATGGGTCTTGTGGCCCTGTCTTGTAGAGGACCCTGTGTCAGAATCCAGTTTTACGACCCTAATTATTTTTTATATATATATATATATAGTTTATATTGCCGTTGTTTGTTGTAAAGTGTTTTATCAAATTGCTTACTTTTTTTTTTGAAAACCTTGGGCAAGGTAGTAGGAGAACTAAAGGCTTTAACCAATAATTATTTGTATCTGACAATTATTTGCTTTAATAACTGATTGATAGTTTATTCTATGAAATGGCAGAAAATAGTGGAAAGAGGCCCATAATTATTCCCTGAAGCCCAAGTTAACACTCTGAAATTGTCTAACCAACCATCAAAAACTCAAAGCTGTTGAATTTAGTATCATAGAAAGCTAGGGGAAACCAGGAAAGAGTCACATTTGAGAAGATGGTACCAGTGATTTTTTTTCCTTCTTTTTAGCTTAAAGGTACACTGTGTAGTGTTTTAAGTATTGTATTAGCTAAAATCAATGTCTTCATTCATAAATATGTCCTCATTGGTGTAAAATGATCTGACTTATCCTTGTAAGCTACATTGGACGGGCAAGTCCAAGGAGTCTTCCATGTCGTTTCGCTATTTTGAAAAACTATAATCGCTGAGAGGGACATAAAGCACTAGCCTACCTGTCTAGCTAATCCACAACGTTTTTTTCGTTCAGAGCCAGCGTCACGTGAGTGAAACCAGCTGAAACGGAGAAGGAGATCAGTGAGAGGCGCTTGTCACTGCCCCGGCAAATTTGAAAGCCTGCACTGCACTTTAGTTCATAATGGAGGATCATACTTATGCCGAGTCACGGGAGAAGGAATCCTCGTCGCCAAAAAAGCGAAAAAGGGAATTAAAAAGACAACGTGACCGGC